>NW_028138963.1:0-7500 GCF_964270905.1 Leucopleurus acutus
ACCCCATCTCAGGTAGTGCCCTATGCAAAACGTTTGTTTTCATACCATCAGGATCCTACCTTTGGAGAGTTTCCCTGCCTTAAACGTCCTCTGCCCTCCGCCTATTCATCCACCATCCACCACCCCCCCGCTGACCCGTTCATCCCGTCCATGGTTTTTCTCTTCCGAGAAAGCATGTTACCTACGGCTCGTCCCCAGGCTACGTACGTGTCCATTCACCTCCTGAAAGACATGTCTCGGTCACCTCCGAGAGAGTTCTTGGCAGTGAGGAATAAAACCGCCACCGTCAAGGTCCGCATGCAGGTTTCTGCGTGGACCTCAGCCGTTCGACTCCCCGCGTCACCTCGGGTCCATTCATAGCAAGGAGTCCTCCGAGGGCCGGGTCTTACGGTGAGAGCGTGTTTGGCTGTGAAAAACACCACCCCTGTTCACAGAGTTCCCAAAGACGGGGGGGTGGGGGGTGGGGGGGTTGGGATGGGGGTCGGGGTGGAGCTGAGGAGGGCACGGCACGTCAGCATACCGAAGCGTCCGGAACCCCGAGGAGGCGGGCAAGGAAGGAAGATGTCCCCGGGACAAAACCTTCCCTCCCCGTCCTTAGGGTCGATGGCTGGACCTGAGAATTCCATGGACACGAGACGGATTTGTGAAACCAGAATTCCAAGAAAGGGGACCTGGCTGGCCGAGACCCCAAAATGAGTCTCTTTGGGGTTTGTTAGGGTGGCAGGCCAGGAGACACCCACCGTGTTCCACCCGACTCCCAAATGGGGCGAGTTTATCGAAGAAAAAAAAAAAAAAGCCAAACCAAAAGCAAACACACACGCAGACAGAAACCCCACCAAAACACACACACACACACACACACACACACACACACACACACACACACACACACACACACCCCTCTGGGTGCGCTATCTGCTGTCCACGATTTCCTGTGCCTTTTGGACATGGCTGATAGGGATGGGCATGAAACGGCAGGACAGCAAGCTGGCATCTCGGCCGGCCTAGAGAAGTTTCCCGAGTGAAGTATCAGAACCAGGGCGGGGTGGGGATGGGGGGCGCAGAGAGAGGCGGGGAAGGGGGGCCCACGTCACCTGGGAGAGAAGCGGGGGGAGGGGGGCGCTGACCGACCTCGGTTCACCCCGTCCCCCTCCGGCCGAGAACCTGCCTTCGCTTCCTGCCCTCAGGTGTGTGAGAGGAGCAGGTTTCTTTCCCATAACTACCAACACATCATTTCAGTCTTGTTTGTGGGTTTCTTTTTGTGTGTTCGTTTTCTGGACGAGGCCAAAGAACCCTTCCAGTGAGTGGAGGCGTGTGTACAAAGGAGGATCTGACAGGACGGGAGGGTGCGGGTCAGTCCCTGTGCCAAGAAACCCAGAGAATCTGTCGTAGCTGAGGCTCGGGCCTTTTGCAGAAATAGGCCAAGAGAGTTCAGAGTTGATCCTTCACTGCCAAAGAGTCATCACAGCAGTTTCCTGGAAGGGATTGTGTTGCAGGAGCCAGCGTGGTGGCCCTCAGGCCTCAGGCCTCAGGCCTCAGGCCTCAGGCCTCAGCCCGGCAGGCAGGCAGGCAGGCAGGCAGGCAGGCAGGCAGGCAGGCAGGCAGGCAGCGGCTATTGTCTGTTGGTCCCGCCCCCACCCCCACCCCCACCCCCGTTCCTTCTCCAGAGCTCCTTCCTAAGTCCCCTGGACTGACCTTTGCCAGGAGCGGGGGAGGGGAGGGGAGGTCCGGACGATTCATTCGGCAGGGCCTCGTTCAATCGCTCCATTCAAATGCAGAAAGCTCTCCGGCCAAGTCGGAGCCTTTGACTTTGCCTCGAGCTTCTCTTTAATGAATGGCTCTGTCTTTTTTCTTTCCCCAATTTCCCCACCCTTAGGCTGTCCCCTCCAAACTGCAGGGAGGGAAGGAGGGAGAGAGGTAAGGGATGGGAGGAGGTTGTGTGAGAAACAGGCCTTTTTTTCCAGGCAAAAGATGTCCCCTCCTTTTCCTAACCCAGGAAACCCCACTACACCATTTGAGAATCATGGACATGCATGGAAGCAGATGTCTTCACTTGAGATCTTCCTCCGCAGGAGGACAGAAAGGCGGGCCAGTGTGTCCCTCTTGTGCTGCCCGGTTCTTAAGTCACTTGAATTCAAAATAATCAATAGAGCATGGAGGCAGATTTTGGGGCGGCCTACTCTGGAGCCCAAGAGTTCCCTCCTCTGAAAGTTCCTTGGAACATATTAAAGCTGAGCTGGTGACTCGTGTGTGTAGGGGTGTGTGTGTGTGTGTGTGTGTGTGTGTGTGTGTGTGTGTGAGAAGGAGATTTCTAGATGTCAGGGTCGAAGCAACTTTAGAAGTCTGAAACACCTCTGATGATGTCGTCGGGTGTTTGGTTCAAATTTCGGAGTGGCTCTCAAAGAAACAGGCACGAGGATTGTTTCCATAGGAGCCGTTGTGGCCGTTTCGTCAAGTTCTCTAGCTTCCGTTTGCAGAGCTTCAGGCAAAGGGCCATTTTAGTTCTCAGTGAGGCCAAGTCAAAAGGGTGGGAGAAAATGGCAAACGTTCATGGGGAGAGTCGTAGCCAGATATTGGAGGGAACTCAAAAAACTTCGGGATGCAGTCCAGTTTTCAGGTTAAGAACAACACCCTAAGGGAAACGAGTAGCTCCAGAACTTCATATCCACAAGTGAGTATCCCCGTTTTATGGAAACATAATTTTGGCCTCCAAGTAACGTATGCAAATAACTCGGTTGCCAAGGAAATAAGAAGCCTCACTGAGAGTTTCTGAATTAAGGAAGGTAGGGAGAAAAAGATCAGTGATTCCATCCTGCTGACAGAGGTATAAGTTACCAAATGGATGTCCATCTTTAAAAATAAAAAAAAGAAAAAAGAAAATTGGGTTTTGTTGGTTTGTTTCTGTTTTTCCTTGTCTCTGGAAAACAAAAGATTTAAGAATCAGTCCTAATCCCTCTATCTCTCTGTCTCTTCTTTCTCTCTGTCTCTCTCTGTCTCAGTGTCTCTGTCTCTCTCTGTCTCTGTCTCTGTCTCTGTCTCTGTCTCTCTCTCTCTCTCTCTCTCTCCCTCCTCTCTCTCTCTCTCTCCATATATACATATACATATATATATACATACATGTATATATATACATATACCTACATACGTGTGTGTGTGTGTATGTGTGTGTGTGTGTGTGTGTGTGTGTGTGTGTGTGTGTGTGTGTGTGTGTATATATATATATATATATATAAATGTATTTTACGTAGGGTTTTTTTTTTTTTTCAGATTCTTTTCTCTCATAGGCTTATTACAAAGTATTGAGTAGAGTTTCCTGTGCTATATAGTAGGAGGCGCTTGCTTGTTGATTACCGATTTTATGTACAGTCATGTGTACATGTTCATCCCAACCCCCTAAGTTATCCCCCGCTTCCCCAATCCGTCCTACTTTACACAAGTAGTCATACACATTATCATCCTGTTCATCAGTTCATTCAACCCCGTGTAAGTCATCCTTGTTCTCCTTGGAGTCCAGTCTTTCCATCGGTTCTGCCGACCTTGCCTGATGATCGAGCGTGACTGGACGAGTGACGGTTCCAAAAAGTTTGCAAGAGCTTCTGTGAAGGATTGTAGGATTTGCCCAGCGAAGCGGGTGCCGTGATCTGATCACAGGGGAGGCTGTGGAAGGTAGACCCCAAGTGGCAAACCCATTTTGTTTTTTTACCGGTCTCTGTGCCACGGTGAGGACATCAGGCTTGCAGTGAGTGAGGGAAGACTTCAACCCACACGGAAGACATACCTACGGCCACAAGAATGTTTGGATGACCCCTACTAAGTGGCAGTGGAATGAAGTCCAGTGGCTGGGGTTCAGAGGGTCCAGAGAGAGGAGGTTTTCTTTCCAGAGAGAAAAATAGTTCCCCCCCGCCCCCCTCCCCCCCCCCCCCCCAGGGTTACAAGCATGACAGGTCAGACGTTGCCGGTAGACTGTAGAAATCTTCCCGCCAATGTCTATGTACAATTGGGGTCATCTTCAAGGCACCATGGGTGGGTGAAGGAATGCAAGGTGGGGGGGTGGGGGTGGGGGAGGGGGGAGGTCGGCCAGGGAGTAACCAACCGGCCGGGCCGCCGTCTCCCGTCTGCCATAGCCCCGACCGGCTGTTGACAGGACAGAATGGACTCGATCCACGTGTGCCCCGCCACCCCCACCACCTTTCCACAGGCTGTTGTTGCTGCCTTGGCGTGAACGTCGGTTAGAACACCTCCCTGATACTGGGTTCCGTCCCTTTCGTGTGAGCCTCCATTTTGACGACGACAGACAACCCTTTATGCCAGGGCAGAGAAGACTTCCAGGAAGAAACATCCCATCATGTCTGGAACAGTTAGAACACATCGGTGTACAGACACAAGCCAAAGTAGACTTCACGTTGTTCCTTCCTCTTCGACGACGCTTCCCGTGTCATCGATGCTCTCCAAGAAACGTACTCAGTTTCATCTCTCTCGTTTCTCAGGAGAGAGAACACATTTTTGGGCTATTTCGAGGGCCCTCTCCTCCTGCATCCTAACTCAAAGTGCGTTCTAAGTCCAAAGGACTTCACCTGTCCTTCAACCGGGGGGCAAGTGTGTCCAAAATATCCAAAAGGTTGTAAAGCACTTAATCGGATATAGGTCACTGTGAAACAGTGCTTCGCTAGCCAGGTCACCGACATCCCAAGGAGAGACTTGCTAGGCAGAGAGAGAAGCTTCTTCTTCAGTTCCGAGCCACACCTGGTTCTTTGAATCTCGAGAGGACTAAGCTGATGTGAGTCCTCCGAGACCTGATAACGGCAACCTAGAAAATAAGTGATGACTTTTGACAAGGCATAAGCTTTTCTTTCTTGCTTCCTTTTTCCTTCCTTCCTTCCTTCCTTCCTTCCTTCCTTCCTTCCTTCCTTCCTTCCTTCCTTCCTTCCTTCCTTCCTTCCTTCCTTCCTTCCTTCCCTCCCTTCCTTCCCTCCCTTCTCTCCTTAAAGATAAAGGAAGAAACCTTTCCTAATCTAATCTGATCTCTCATGATGGACAGAGCAGACCGATGAAAGAAAAACCCAAACCCTAAACCCAAACCTTGTCCTTTTAACATAGAGAGACAACTAAATTCTATTTTTGCACATGTTTCACGTTGATACGAAAACTCATTTCTGTCTTTGAATCCATCCTCATCTTATCCAGTCAGTCCTGACCACGGATCCGATTCCTTTCCAAAGACCGTTTTCTTCACACACCTTTTCCAATCGTCTGTGCCCATTTTTAGCCTGTCCCTCGTTTTCTTTCTTTTCCATTGAGAAGTGACCACCTTTAGGACTAAAATCTCTTTCTCCTTCCCCCAAACATTATCTGCGTATCTTCTACTTTGCCTCCCCACTCCCCCAAAAAAGTCCTCTTCCTACCATGAGGATGGCGACATCAGGTAGCTTGGACCACACACGTTCCGTTCCTTCTTTAGAATGCCTCGTCCTTGGACACTGTCTGTTTTTTTTTTTTTTTTTTCTTCAGTCAGTGAAAGTAAGGAAGCCAACCACAGTGAACAGTGTGAACATGGAATACTTTGTAGAAGTCTAGGCTCCTACCGAGTACACTCTTTCCCTAAAGCACAAGATCTATCTAGGCATGGAACCAAACACGCTCAGTCTCTCCTCCGTAAAAGGTCCAAAGCAGGGAGACCCTTAGACTTGTGGAGCCGTGAACATTTCAGTATTTTATCTTATGTGGAGGTGATGTAGACACTCGCTGAGATTTCACCCTGCCAATGGCACTTAGCCAACCTCTAAGCCTAGAGATGACCAGAGATGTGGGAAAGTCTTGAAGTCGGCCTATGGAAAACGATCATTGGGGGGAGAGTTCCCCTTAAACATCCTTATCTCGTTAACATCTATGCCCTCTATTCGTTATGAGCAGTCCTACTCAGATGATTCGTGAACATTTCACGAGGCATGAGGGCGGTTCATTTCGTCATGATGTCTACACCTCCCGCCCCCCTCCCCTTTCACGTGAGAGATTTTCTTCCTGATTTCAGAGGGGAGAAGTAAAAGAGAGTCAGAGTGTCCCTCTCGTGGTGTTGTCAGTCTAATTCCAAAACTTCTCTATGCCACGGAGGCACGTTTGGGGGCGGCCTACTCAGGGCCCCAAGACTTTCAAAGTCAAACTCAAGGAGGACGTAAATGTACTTCATGCCACCGAACCCGAACCCAAACCGGTGAACCCGATGGCTTACTAGGAGATGACGTGTCATTGGCCCACCCATTTAAGACACGGAACCAGACACCCTCTCCTCGATGACTCGGAGCAAGTGAGTTCCTGGGGGTGGGGTGGGGTGGGGTGGGGTGGGGTGGGGTGGGGTGGGGTGGGGAGGGTGTCTGTCGGAGAGGGTCCTCTGGTCCAGGTGGGTCCATAAGCACTGCACATGACAGTAGGTGTTCATGGTGTTCTTGGGAAGGAAAGGCAGGGAGAATTTTATTTTGAAAAGCTTATCTTCTCACAGCATTTACACTATGAACGATGATGCAACTTCACTGGGGGCGTGCGGGGTCAGTGAAGGCCAGGGAGCCTGGCAACATAGAAGAGCCACGGAGGCTGGCTGTGTGTGACCCCAAGGATGTCCGGCGACTCCTCCCACTTGGGGTGGGGGGTGGGGGGCGGGGGTGGAAGCGGGGGGCGAGATTCCTGTGTGTCTGTCTGCATTCATCAGTCGTGGGAGAGGAAAAACGACGTTCCCTCGACGATCCTTCTGAGTTCTTGCCTGAGAGGCCCCTGTCCCCAAAAGACAGCTCGAGAAGAGAGCGACCCACGGCTGAGGAACGCGTGCACCGTGACCCCCACGCAGGAGAAGCCCAAGCCAGGAGTCACTCGAAAGGGCGGGCTCTGAGTTTGAGCTTCTTCTCGAGGAAGATCTTGGTCCTCCTTTCAGGTCAGGAAGAAGAGGGAGAGGCAGAGCGGCAGAGCGTCCTCGTCGCCCACCCGTCGTTTCTGAAGCGCCTTCAATTCGAACTCAACTCATCTGTGTGCCAAAGCGGTCCATTTCGGGGTGGTTTGCCCTATTCCGGTTCCCTCCCCGCACGGAGAAAAATGTTCTGTCCCGATTCACTGAAATGCTCCCAAAGGGCCTTGGTGTGAGGCAGCGGACCTATGCCCATCCTGCCTCCTCTTGAAATCATTTCTACCGATACAGAAGAAGAGACACCACCCCCACCCACCATGGCCTGCCAAAGGCAGTGCAGCAGCTATCCCTGTGGGAGTGGGATCCGGTAGCACGCGAACATCAGTCCAACATCCCTTCCATCTCCATGAGTTCTCATGGAAAATGAGGATGTCCCATGACCGGGGATGGGGGGGAGTGGGGATGGGTGAGGGAGAGGGAGACAGAAAGCGAGGAAGGGAGAACGTGGAGGAGAGGCCAGGAGAGGGAGAGAGAGGAAAAAGAGGGAGGGAGGGAGGGAGGGAGGGAGGGAGGGAGGGAGAGACAGAGAGGGAGAGACAGGGAGGGACAGG
>NW_028138963.1:22500-25000 GCF_964270905.1 Leucopleurus acutus
TGCGTCATCCCCCACCCATCGTCTCTGCCCTTCGGGCCCACGGAGGCGCTCCACGAGCCACCAAGTCCACGACTGGCCGTGGGAGGGGTGGGGGGGGTCTGCGGTATGGGTAAGCACACGGCCCACTGGAGCGTTCGCGGCCACAGCCTCGGGGGCACAGCCTCTGCCGCCCCCCAGGCTCGTCCACCGGGCTCCGGAAGGGGGGAGCACGCCCGAGAAGCGCGACAGACGCCCCCCCTTCTCGCAGGCCCCGGCCCGACACGATCGCACCCACGCCCCTGTGCGACTCCCCCCACACACGCAAGTGGGGGGCGGCGGCACACGCGGCGTCGGCCCGGCCACGAAGTCAGTCCCCCCACGGCACACCGTGGGAGGACGATGGCGACGAGGCGGCAGGCCCCCGTCCCCCACCGAAGCAGAGAAACAGAGGCAAGCCCCCGCGCCCTTTACCGTCTCGACCCCCCCCGCGAGAGCCACTCACGGGACACACCACCGCGGCGGAGACCCCGAGGAGCACGCTGGGAAAAGGGAACGACACCACCGCTCGGCCTCGCGCGCCTGAGGGACGACCTGGAGCGCTCCAGGGGCACCACAGAGGACCGAGCAAGTCACGCTCACGCGCCGGCAGCGGGCGCGCGGCGCAGCGGCGGGACGGCCCCCACCGACGCGGGGAGGACCGCCCGCGAGGCACACGCCAAGGAGACGAAGCGAGAGCGTCTGCTGCGTCCGAGGACCACGGCCCCGCCCACGCCGTGAGGCAGGAGGCGGGAGACCGCAGGCCAGGGCCGGAGACCACCACCCCTGCCTCCCACACACCCCTCGGCAGGCCGGGCAGGGCGTGACAAGAGAGGCGAGGGGCCCGCGGACAGAACGAGAAGAGCGGTCCCGTTCGCCAAGAACGTCCGTCCCTCGTCTGGCGCGACTTAAGGCCCGGCCCAGGAGAGCGCGACATCACCACATCGATCAGTCAATCCAGAGAGCCAGGGGCCACGAGGGCCCCGAGGGGGGAGGGCCACGGCGAGGACCCTCACCGGAGGAGCCTGCTTCAGCCTCAGCCGGCACCCAGCCCCCCCCTTCTCTCTCTCTGCCTTCTCGGGCAACAGTGGCCGACGACCCCGCGAGGAGAACGCCTGACACGTGGCACGGAGCCTGCGGGGTGGGGTCGTCTCAGCCAACCCCCGGGTGCCTGCGGCGGGGAAGGGGAGTCACACGGGGTAGAAGACCCACGCACCACCTCGCCCCGCCGCCCTCGGGTGAGCCAGAGACCGGAGGCGGCACCGCGGGTCGGGTCAGCCGGGCGCACACACGAGAGCCGGCGCGCAGGCCCAAGCGGGCGGCTCAAGCGGCAAGGGCCGGTTCGGGCGCCAGACGGCGGTCCAAAGCCCAGCGCCCCGCGCGCGTCCAGAGTCCCAGAACCCCCAGCGAGACACGCCAGAGGAGACCGTGTCAGCACCTATCTGGTGGTAAAAAAGGCCCATTTCAGGCGAAAAAAATCACGGCGCCCGGCAGCGGGGCCCATCCACGAACCTCGGGGGCGCTCCCCGGACCTCGGCCCGGCTACCTCTCCCCAACACTTCCCCATCCACAGCAGCCCCGGAGCTCTCTCGGGGCCATCTGGTCGACCCGAGGAGCCCGGGGGGGTGGGGGGCGGCAGAGTGGGGCGGGGCGGGGCGGGAGGGCCGGGAAAACGTGGCAGAGGCAGCGAGCGGGCCGGGGTCGCCCTCCCCGGATCGCCCGCGCGAGCAGGTACCGTACCGCGGGTCCCTCCGTGTCCCCGGGCGAAGACTCGGTTAAAGAAAAGGAAATATCCCACTCTGCCGCCTCTGACGAGCGGGGCCCACGAGGGACCGCGCCCGGGCCCAGGCCGCCCTATCCGGGCCACCCAGTACGACTCGGGCCGGTCCCCACCGCCACCCCCACCCCGGCCGGGACTCGCGGTGGAGGAGGGGGCGGGGGAGGGTGAGAAAAAGTCGCGTCCGCCGACCGGGACCCACGTGGGCCCGCTCAAGGGCCGGGTGCGCCCTCCCCGGCCACCCGCGCGAGCAGGTCCCGGTCCGTCCGCGTCCCCGGACCCAGGGGGACTTAAACATTTTCGCACGGAGGCACCTCCCAGGCGACCGGAGCCCACGAGGGACCGCACCCGGGCCCGGGCCTCTCTCTCCGGGTCACCCCTCGCGGCCCAGCCCGGTCCCCACCTCCGGAGTCCGACTCGGAAAAGCATCGGTCAGAAAGAATCCGACCACCGGGACCCACGCGCGCCCGCCAACGAGCCCGTCGCGCCCTCCACCGGCCTAAACGCACGGGCCGGTCCCCACCTCCGGAGCGGGGCGCTGTGGGGACCGGGCGGTGGGGGGGTGGGGGCAGGGAGGGAGGGAGGGAGGGAAGGAAGGAAGGAAGGAAAGAAGGAAGGAAAGAAGGAGGGTCGGGTGGCCGGGTCGGTCCCCGCGGCCGGATGCTGGTCGACCAGGCCAGGCGGCCCCACAGACCGGCTCGAGAGCGC
>NW_028138963.1:30000-40000 GCF_964270905.1 Leucopleurus acutus
TTGTATTCTTAAAGAGACCACGTCCCCCTCCCCTCCCCCCGTTGTTATTTTTTGGGGGTTTTTTTTGTTTGTTTGTTTGTTTCCGTTTTGGTTTTTCTGTTTTTTCTTTCTTTCTTTTTTTTTTTTTTCCTTCCCTTTGGTTTCAGGTTCTACCTCATCCAGTCCACTGGCCTTAGTCTCAGTCAGGCCATCGCAGGCTGTGTTCACATTTCGGAGGCGGTAGAGATGTGCAAGATCAAGACAGTTCACCCAGAGAACTGGGCGGCGGGTGCTTTGCTGACATCGAAAAGCTGATCTGCTCATCATGCAGTTCCATTTCCCTTCCTCGTCCTCCTCGTCCTCCTCGTCCTCCTCGTCCTCCTCGTCCTCCTCCACCTCGTCCCCGTCCTCGTCCTCCTCCTCGTCCTCCTCCACCTCGTCCTCGTCCTCGTCCTCGTCCTCGTCCTCGTCCTCGTCCTCGTCCTCGTCCTCGTCCTCGTCCTCCTCCTCCTCCTCGTCCTCGTCCTCGTCCTCCTCCTCCTCCTCCTCGTCCTCGTCCTCGTCCTCGTCCTCGTCCTCGTCCTCGTCCTCCTCGTCCTCCTCCTCCTCCTCGCTCCTCCTCCTCCTCCTCCTCCTCCTCCTCCTCCTCCTCCTCCTCCTCCTCCTCCTCCTCCTTCTGTGTGCTTCTTTCTGTCAAGGAGAAGATTTCCAACTCAAATGCAGACCAAAAGATTTCTAGGTTCCAAAACTTCAGGGTTCCATGGATCATGGTGTCCAAAATCTGCACAGGGCCTTCAATAACGGCCCTCGTTCTCAGCGCACACAAGTCAACCCCAGACCAAGGCACCCTAAGGGCAAAAACCCTCCAAGGTTTCTCCCATTAGACCCCGAACGTCAGCACACACCCCCTCCCCCGGTTTCTATTTCGTATCGCGTGCGCTCAGGCAGACGGCAAACACATCGATCGATCATTTTCCTTTAACGTGTTTCATGAACGTCGCACTGGCCAAAGAAACCTAGGTGTGGAAAAGCTCATCCCTGCGTAAAAGGCTTTGGCTTCTCAGTGAAGGGGTCGAGCCGAGGGACCCAGGCCCCTCTGTCAACTTTTCACTGGATTCATTGGCCTCGCTCTTGTCCCAAGCGACGGCTGGTCAGATTTCTCATGGTCATGTTTTGCCTTCTGGCTTTAGCAAGGGTCTTCAACTGGGGTAAAAAGAGCAGGCTTGTTTGGGGCGCTTTCATGGTGGGGAGGAGGGGGTGGTGGCCCATAGAGGTAGGTCCCTTCGATTCACCCCATCTCAGGTAGTGCCCTATGCAAAACGTTTGTTTTCATACCATCAGGATCCTACCTTTGGAGAGTTTCCCTGCCTTAAACGTCCTCTGCCCTCCGCCTATTCATCCACCATCCACCACCCCCCCGCTGACCCGTTCATCCCGTCCATGGTTTTTCTCTTCCGAGAAAGCATGTTACCTACGGCTCGTCCCCAGGCTACGTACGTGTCCATTCACCTCCTGAAAGACATGTCTCGGTCACCTCCGAGAGAGTTCTTGGCAGTGAGGAATAAAACCGCCACCGTCAAGGTCCGCATGCAGGTTTCTGCGTGGACCTCAGCCGTTCGACTCCCCGCGTCACCTCGGGTCCATTCATAGCAAGGAGTCCTCCGAGGGCCGGGTCTTACGGTGAGAGCGTGTTTGGCTGTGAAAAACACCACCCCTGTTCACAGAGTTCCCAAAGACGGGGGGGTGGGGGGTGGGGGGGTTGGGATGGGGGTCGGGGTGGAGCTGAGGAGGGCACGGCACGTCAGCATACCGAAGCGTCCGGAACCCCGAGGAGGCGGGCAAGGAAGGAAGATGTCCCCGGGACAAAACCTTCCCTCCCCGTCCTTAGGGTCGATGGCTGGACCTGAGAATTCCATGGACACGAGACGGATTTGTGAAACCAGAATTCCAAGAAAGGGGACCTGGCTGGCCGAGACCCCAAAATGAGTCTCTTTGGGGTTTGTTAGGGTGGCAGGCCAGGAGACACCCACCGTGTTCCACCCGACTCCCAAATGGGGCGAGTTTATCGAAGAAAAAAAAAAAAAAGCCAAACCAAAAGCAAACACACACGCAGACAGAAACCCCACCAAAACACACACACACACACACACACACACACACACACACACACACACACACACACACACACCCCTCTGGGTGCGCTATCTGCTGTCCACGATTTCCTGTGCCTTTTGGACATGGCTGATAGGGATGGGCATGAAACGGCAGGACAGCAAGCTGGCATCTCGGCCGGCCTAGAGAAGTTTCCCGAGTGAAGTATCAGAACCAGGGCGGGGTGGGGATGGGGGGCGCAGAGAGAGGCGGGGAAGGGGGGCCCACGTCACCTGGGAGAGAAGCGGGGGGAGGGGGGCGCTGACCGACCTCGGTTCACCCCGTCCCCCTCCGGCCGAGAACCTGCCTTCGCTTCCTGCCCTCAGGTGTGTGAGAGGAGCAGGTTTCTTTCCCATAACTACCAACACATCATTTCAGTCTTGTTTGTGGGTTTCTTTTTGTGTGTTCGTTTTCTGGACGAGGCCAAAGAACCCTTCCAGTGAGTGGAGGCGTGTGTACAAAGGAGGATCTGACAGGACGGGAGGGTGCGGGTCAGTCCCTGTGCCAAGAAACCCAGAGAATCTGTCGTAGCTGAGGCTCGGGCCTTTTGCAGAAATAGGCCAAGAGAGTTCAGAGTTGATCCTTCACTGCCAAAGAGTCATCACAGCAGTTTCCTGGAAGGGATTGTGTTGCAGGAGCCAGCGTGGTGGCCCTCAGGCCTCAGGCCTCAGGCCTCAGGCCTCAGGCCTCAGCCCGGCAGGCAGGCAGGCAGGCAGGCAGGCAGGCAGGCAGGCAGGCAGGCAGGCAGCGGCTATTGTCTGTTGGTCCCGCCCCCACCCCCACCCCCACCCCCGTTCCTTCTCCAGAGCTCCTTCCTAAGTCCCCTGGACTGACCTTTGCCAGGAGCGGGGGAGGGGAGGGGAGGTCCGGACGATTCATTCGGCAGGGCCTCGTTCAATCGCTCCATTCAAATGCAGAAAGCTCTCCGGCCAAGTCGGAGCCTTTGACTTTGCCTCGAGCTTCTCTTTAATGAATGGCTCTGTCTTTTTTCTTTCCCCAATTTCCCCACCCTTAGGCTGTCCCCTCCAAACTGCAGGGAGGGAAGGAGGGAGAGAGGTAAGGGATGGGAGGAGGTTGTGTGAGAAACAGGCCTTTTTTTCCAGGCAAAAGATGTCCCCTCCTTTTCCTAACCCAGGAAACCCCACTACACCATTTGAGAATCATGGACATGCATGGAAGCAGATGTCTTCACTTGAGATCTTCCTCCGCAGGAGGACAGAAAGGCGGGCCAGTGTGTCCCTCTTGTGCTGCCCGGTTCTTAAGTCACTTGAATTCAAAATAATCAATAGAGCATGGAGGCAGATTTTGGGGCGGCCTACTCTGGAGCCCAAGAGTTCCCTCCTCTGAAAGTTCCTTGGAACATATTAAAGCTGAGCTGGTGACTCGTGTGTGTAGGGGTGTGTGTGTGTGTGTGTGTGTGTGTGTGTGTGTGTGTGTGAGAAGGAGATTTCTAGATGTCAGGGTCGAAGCAACTTTAGAAGTCTGAAACACCTCTGATGATGTCGTCGGGTGTTTGGTTCAAATTTCGGAGTGGCTCTCAAAGAAACAGGCACGAGGATTGTTTCCATAGGAGCCGTTGTGGCCGTTTCGTCAAGTTCTCTAGCTTCCGTTTGCAGAGCTTCAGGCAAAGGGCCATTTTAGTTCTCAGTGAGGCCAAGTCAAAAGGGTGGGAGAAAATGGCAAACGTTCATGGGGAGAGTCGTAGCCAGATATTGGAGGGAACTCAAAAAACTTCGGGATGCAGTCCAGTTTTCAGGTTAAGAACAACACCCTAAGGGAAACGAGTAGCTCCAGAACTTCATATCCACAAGTGAGTATCCCCGTTTTATGGAAACATAATTTTGGCCTCCAAGTAACGTATGCAAATAACTCGGTTGCCAAGGAAATAAGAAGCCTCACTGAGAGTTTCTGAATTAAGGAAGGTAGGGAGAAAAAGATCAGTGATTCCATCCTGCTGACAGAGGTATAAGTTACCAAATGGATGTCCATCTTTAAAAATAAAAAAAAGAAAAAAGAAAATTGGGTTTTGTTGGTTGGTTTGTTTCTGTTTTTCCTTGTCTCTGGAAAACAAAAGATTTAAGAATCAGTCCTAATCCCTCTATCTCTCTGTCTCTTCTTTCTCTCTGTCTCTCTCTGTCTCAGTGTCTCTGTCTCTCTCTGTCTCTGTCTCTGTCTCTGTCTCTGTCTCTCTCTCTCTCTCTCTCTCTCTCCCTCCTCTCTCTCTCTCTCTCCATATATACATATACATATATATATACATACATGTATATATATACATATACCTACATACGTGTGTGTGTGTGTATGTGTGTGTGTGTGTGTGTGTGTGTGTGTGTGTGTGTGTGTGTGTGTGTGTATATATATATATATATATATAAATGTATTTTACGTAGGGTTTTTTTTTTTTTTCAGATTCTTTTCTCTCATAGGCTTATTACAAAGTATTGAGTAGAGTTTCCTGTGCTATATAGTAGGAGGCGCTTGCTTGTTGATTACCGATTTTATGTACAGTCATGTGTACATGTTCATCCCAACCCCCTAAGTTATCCCCCGCTTCCCCAATCCGTCCTACTTTACACAAGTAGTCATACACATTATCATCCTGTTCATCAGTTCATTCAACCCCGTGTAAGTCATCCTTGTTCTCCTTGGAGTCCAGTCTTTCCATCGGTTCTGCCGACCTTGCCTGATGATCGAGCGTGACTGGACGAGTGACGGTTCCAAAAAGTTTGCAAGAGCTTCTGTGAAGGATTGTAGGATTTGCCCAGCGAAGCGGGTGCCGTGATCTGATCACAGGGGAGGCTGTGGAAGGTAGACCCCAAGTGGCAAACCCATTTTGTTTTTTTACCGGTCTCTGTGCCACGGTGAGGACATCAGGCTTGCAGTGAGTGAGGGAAGACTTCAACCCACACGGAAGACATACCTACGGCCACAAGAATGTTTGGATGACCCCTACTAAGTGGCAGTGGAATGAAGTCCAGTGGCTGGGGTTCAGAGGGTCCAGAGAGAGGAGGTTTTCTTTCCAGAGAGAAAAATAGTTCCCCCCCGCCCCCCTCCCCCCCCCCCCCCCAGGGTTACAAGCATGACAGGTCAGACGTTGCCGGTAGACTGTAGAAATCTTCCCGCCAATGTCTATGTACAATTGGGGTCATCTTCAAGGCACCATGGGTGGGTGAAGGAATGCAAGGTGGGGGGGTGGGGGTGGGGGAGGGGGGAGGTCGGCCAGGGAGTAACCAACCGGCCGGGCCGCCGTCTCCCGTCTGCCATAGCCCCGACCGGCTGTTGACAGGACAGAATGGACTCGATCCACGTGTGCCCCGCCACCCCCACCACCTTTCCACAGGCTGTTGTTGCTGCCTTGGCGTGAACGTCGGTTAGAACACCTCCCTGATACTGGGTTCCGTCCCTTTCGTGTGAGCCTCCATTTTGACGACGACAGACAACCCTTTATGCCAGGGCAGAGAAGACTTCCAGGAAGAAACATCCCATCATGTCTGGAACAGTTAGAACACATCGGTGTACAGACACAAGCCAAAGTAGACTTCACGTTGTTCCTTCCTCTTCGACGACGCTTCCCGTGTCATCGATGCTCTCCAAGAAACGTACTCAGTTTCATCTCTCTCGTTTCTCAGGAGAGAGAACACATTTTTGGGCTATTTCGAGGGCCCTCTCCTCCTGCATCCTAACTCAAAGTGCGTTCTAAGTCCAAAGGACTTCACCTGTCCTTCAACCGGGGGGCAAGTGTGTCCAAAATATCCAAAAGGTTGTAAAGCACTTAATCGGATATAGGTCACTGTGAAACAGTGCTTCGCTAGCCAGGTCACCGACATCCCAAGGAGAGACTTGCTAGGCAGAGAGAGAAGCTTCTTCTTCAGTTCCGAGCCACACCTGGTTCTTTGAATCTCGAGAGGACTAAGCTGATGTGAGTCCTCCGAGACCTGATAACGGCAACCTAGAAAATAAGTGATGACTTTTGACAAGGCATAAGCTTTTCTTTCTTGCTTCCTTTTTCCTTCCTTCCTTCCTTCCTTCCTTCCTTCCTTCCTTCCTTCCTTCCTTCCTTCCTTCCTTCCTTCCTTCCTTCCTTCCTTCCTTCCTTCCCTCCCTTCCTTCCCTCCCTTCTCTCCTTAAAGATAAAGGAAGAAACCTTTCCTAATCTAATCTGATCTCTCATGATGGACAGAGCAGACCGATGAAAGAAAAACCCAAACCCTAAACCCAAACCTTGTCCTTTTAACATAGAGAGACAAACTAAATTCTATTTTTGCACATGTTTCACGTTGATACGAAAACTCATTTCTGTCTTTGAATCCATCCTCATCTTATCCAGTCAGTCCTGACCACGGATCCGATTCCTTTCCAAAGACCGTTTTCTTCACACACCTTTTCCAATCGTCTGTGCCCATTTTTAGCCTGTCCCTCGTTTTCTTTCTTTTCCATTGAGAAGTGACCACCTTTAGGACTAAAATCTCTTTCTCCTTCCCCCAAACATTATCTGCGTATCTTCTACTTTGCCTCCCCACTCCCCCAAAAAAGTCCTCTTCCTACCATGAGGATGGCGACATCAGGTAGCTTGGACCACACACGTTCCGTTCCTTCTTTAGAATGCCTCGTCCTTGGACACTGTCTGTTTTTTTTTTTTTTTTTTCTTCAGTCAGTGAAAGTAAGGAAGCCAACCACAGTGAACAGTGTGAACATGGAATACTTTGTAGAAGTCTAGGCTCCTACCGAGTACACTCTTTCCCTAAAGCACAAGATCTATCTAGGCATGGAACCAAACACGCTCAGTCTCTCCTCCGTAAAAGGTCCAAAGCAGGGAGACCCTTAGACTTGTGGAGCCGTGAACATTTCAGTATTTTATCTTATGTGGAGGTGATGTAGACACTCGCTGAGATTTCACCCTGCCAATGGCACTTAGCCAACCTCTAAGCCTAGAGATGACCAGAGATGTGGGAAAGTCTTGAAGTCGGCCTATGGAAAACGATCATTGGGGGGAGAGTTCCCCTTAAACATCCTTATCTCGTTAACATCTATGCCCTCTATTCGTTATGAGCAGTCCTACTCAGATGATTCGTGAACATTTCACGAGGCATGAGGGCGGTTCATTTCGTCATGATGTCTACACCTCCCGCCCCCCTCCCCTTTCACGTGAGAGATTTTCTTCCTGATTTCAGAGGGGAGAAGTAAAAGAGAGTCAGAGTGTCCCTCTCGTGGTGTTGTCAGTCTAATTCCAAAACTTCTCTATGCCACGGAGGCACGTTTGGGGGCGGCCTACTCAGGGCCCCAAGACTTTCAAAGTCAAACTCAAGGAGGACGTAAATGTACTTCATGCCACCGAACCCGAACCCAAACCGGTGAACCCGATGGCTTACTAGGAGATGACGTGTCATTGGCCCACCCATTTAAGACACGGAACCAGACACCCTCTCCTCGATGACTCGGAGCAAGTGAGTTCCTGGGGGTGGGGTGGGGTGGGGTGGGGTGGGGTGGGGTGGGGTGGGGTGGGGAGGGTGTCTGTCGGAGAGGGTCCTCTGGTCCAGGTGGGTCCATAAGCACTGCACATGACAGTAGGTGTTCATGGTGTTCTTGGGAAGGAAAGGCAGGGAGAATTTTATTTTGAAAAGCTTATCTTCTCACAGCATTTACACTATGAACGATGATGCAACTTCACTGGGGGCGTGCGGGGTCAGTGAAGGCCAGGGAGCCTGGCAACATAGAAGAGCCACGGAGGCTGGCTGTGTGTGACCCCAAGGATGTCCGGCGACTCCTCCCACTTGGGGTGGGGGGTGGGGGGCGGGGGTGGAAGCGGGGGGCGAGATTCCTGTGTGTCTGTCTGCATTCATCAGTCGTGGGAGAGGAAAAACGACGTTCCCTCGACGATCCTTCTGAGTTCTTGCCTGAGAGGCCCCTGTCCCCAAAAGACAGCTCGAGAAGAGAGCGACCCACGGCTGAGGAACGCGTGCACCGTGACCCCCACGCAGGAGAAGCCCAAGCCAGGAGTCACTCGAAAGGGCGGGCTCTGAGTTTGAGCTTCTTCTCGAGGAAGATCTTGGTCCTCCTTTCAGGTCAGGAAGAAGAGGGAGAGGCAGAGCGGCAGAGCGTCCTCGTCGCCCACCCGTCGTTTCTGAAGCGCCTTCAATTCGAACTCAACTCATCTGTGTGCCAAAGCGGTCCATTTCGGGGTGGTTTGCCCTATTCCGGTTCCCTCCCCGCACGGAGAAAAATGTTCTGTCCCGATTCACTGAAATGCTCCCAAAGGGCCTTGGTGTGAGGCAGCGGACCTATGCCCATCCTGCCTCCTCTTGAAATCATTTCTACCGATACAGAAGAAGAGACACCACCCCCACCCACCATGGCCTGCCAAAGGCAGTGCAGCAGCTATCCCTGTGGGAGTGGGATCCGGTAGCACGCGAACATCAGTCCAACATCCCTTCCATCTCCATGAGTTCTCATGGAAAATGAGGATGTCCCATGACCGGGGATGGGGGGGAGTGGGGATGGGTGAGGGAGAGGGAGACAGAAAGCGAGGAAGGGAGAACGTGGAGGAGAGGCCAGGAGAGGGAGAGAGAGGAAAAAGAGGGAGGGAGGGAGGGAGGGAGGGAGGGAGGGAGGGAGAGACAGAGAGGGAGAGACAGGGAGGGACAGGGAGGGACAGGGAGGGAGAGACGGGGGGGGGGGTGTGGAGAGAGACAGAGACAGAGACAGAGAGAGACGAGAGGCAGAGAGACAGAGAGGGAGACAGAGAGAAAGAAAGAGAGGAGGCGGGAAGAAAGAGATAAAGTGGGGGAGGAAGAGCAGGGGTGGGGGAGAGCGCGAGCGCGCGCGCGCGCGAGAGAGAGAAGAGAGAGAGAGAGAGAGAGAGAGAGAGAGAGAGAGAGAGAGAGAGAGAGAGAGAGAGAGAGAGAGAGAGAGACCGGGAGAAAGAAAGAGACAGCGAGTGGCAGAGACAGAGGCGGAGAGTGAGCGACAGGGAGCCAGGTAAAGGACACAGTGCTTGGGTATCTTCTGAGTGTTCGCACGTGTTTTCTGAGCTATGGAGATCAACGTCAGTCCCATGAGAAGAAGAGAATGTGCCAGCCCCAGCCAGCACTGCTTGTCTTTTGGCAGAGATGAGAGTTTTCTAAGTTCGGGGCCCCCAGTGAGGGAAGCCGCCCCTTGTGTTCTGCCCGTGACCCTGGTCGGGATGGATGGAGGACGAGGCGACGTGGTTGGGGCTTTCCCCCCTCCCCGCACCCCCCCCCCCAAGTCGGGAACCTCTCTTTCTACCTCTTTGCACACTCCATTCATTCTGAGACCACCGTTGGCATAGTCCTTTCCATGTTAAACATGATACGCCCTTGCCAAGAGACCCAAGTTCTGGAACCTCCAATGGATCTCTCCTGTATGCGTGGACAAGATCTCTCCAGTCCATCCCGTCAGATGAATGATTCTCAATGATCCTGAAAAACATGGATGAGGGCTAGCGTGGCTAAGGGCTTCCCTGGCGGTCTAGTGGTTAGGTTAGGTCTCCATCCTTCCACTGCACGGAATTGAATGAATGAGTGAGTGAGTGAGTGAGTGAGTGAGTGAGTGAGTGAGTGAATGAATGAATGAATGAATGAATGAGTTTTAAAAGCGTTCATTAAAAAAGAACAAAAATAGAGTGGCTACCATCCCTCTCCCCCCTCCCTGGCCTCCGGCCCACGATCTAGAATCCCCTGCCCTCCTTGCTCCCAGTCAAATACCTCCGTCACTCAGAGGTTGGCCCCGCCCACCCAGCCGGCCCAGCCATCTGGTCGACCTCTTTGGACCGTATAAAAAGCGACCGACCGGCAGGTGGCGCCCGACAACGGGCAGTCGAGTGAGCGGGCCGCATCGGGATCGGGATCGG
>NW_028138963.1:52500-55000 GCF_964270905.1 Leucopleurus acutus
ACGCGCGCCGACGCGAGGGAGGCCCGGGGGGCCATCCTAAGGGCACGGACGCGAGTCGGCCGCCGGGGCACGACACGGGGTCTCACCGCCAGAGGCCTCCAGCGCAGGGGCGGTCCCGCGGCACCCAGGACGCCGACTGGCCTCCTCGGCCCCCCACCAGGGTTGCCCCCCCCTCGCGGGGCTCGCGCCCACCACCGCCAAACACCCACGAGAGCCGCGGCCAGCCCCGCGACAACAACACTCTCCCGCGCGCACACCGGCCGCCCCACGTGCCCCACCACACGCCTCCGCCGCCGCGCCCGACTCCCCCGCCTCAGGGACCGTGAGCACTCCACCCGGGGACGCCGCCGGCCGCGGCGGCCGCGGCGGGCGACACCCTCACGTGGGCGAGGCCGGCTCGATCCCAGACGGGGAAGGGGGCACGGAGGGCTGGGGGCCGGGGAGGGCCGGCGGCCACGGGGAGGGGACGGCACGCGCACACACGGCGGCGAGGGCCGCGGGGCAGGGGCGCAGGGGCGCCCGCCCAGGGACGGGAAGGGCCGAGGCACGACCGGGCCCGCCAGGGAAACGAGCGCGGGGTCCCACCGCCACACACACGAGGGCGGTCCCACGACGCCTGGGACGCCGGCCGGCCCCGGCCACCCCGGGGTCTCCCACGACCCGGCCCCGCCGCCGGGGCCCGTGTGCGACGGTTTTCCCCCCGCGTGACACGGAGGGACCCGTCCGCCCAAACTCAACCTCCTCCGTCCTTCGCCACATCCGCCTTCATCTGAGTCCGACCCCCGGGGCTCGCGCCCCAGGGAAACGCTCCCGAGCGAGGCGACCCGCACCGTGCCCACACACCGCCCCCGGCCGCGACTCGCGGCGAGGGCAGGCGCGACGGGCTCCTCGCGGCTGCGGGACTGGGGAGTCGGGACGCCCGTGCGTCCCCGAACCCCACCTCGGGCTCGCCACCGCGCGGGTCAGTCACCGCACGCGCACGCGCACACACGGCCCCGCGCCGGACGCCGGCCTGGCGGGACCCTCCCCCGACTCAGAGGGGGGAGGCGCGGGCCGCGGTAGACAAAGAGCGGCGCTCGGCCCCACCGCGGGGCCGGCGCAAGCCCTCCCGCGAGGGCGAGGGCCTCTGCCGCCCACGTGGCTCTGGCGGTGGCCACCGTGGCCACCGCACGCTCGGGAGGGGCAGCGGCTGGGGGGTCCGGTACCCCAAGGCTCCCTCTCGGATCGCTAGAGAAGGCTTTCTCACCGAGGGTGCGTCATCCCCCACCCATCGTCTCTGCCCTTCGGGCCCACGGAGGCGCTCCACGAGCCACCAAGTCCACGACTGGCCGTGGGAGGGGTGGGGGGGGTCTGCGGTATGGGTAAGCACACGGCCCACTGGAGCGTTCGCGGCCACAGCCTCGGGGGCACAGCCTCTGCCGCCCCCCAGGCTCGTCCACCGGGCTCCGGAAGGGGGGAGCACGCCCGAGAAGCGCGACAGACGCCCCCCCTTCTCGCAGGCCCCGGCCCGACACGATCGCACCCACGCCCCTGTGCGACTCCCCCCACACACGCAAGTGGGGGGCGGCGGCACACGCGGCGTCGGCCCGGCCACGAAGTCAGTCCCCCCACGGCACACCGTGGGAGGACGATGGCGACGAGGCGGCAGGCCCCCGTCCCCCACCGAAGCAGAGAAACAGAGGCAAGCCCCCGCGCCCTTTACCGTCTCGACCCCCCCCGCGAGAGCCACTCACGGGACACACCACCGCGGCGGAGACCCCGAGGAGCACGCTGGGAAAAGGGAACGACACCACCGCTCGGCCTCGCGCGCCTGAGGGACGACCTGGAGCGCTCCAGGGGCACCACAGAGGACCGAGCAAGTCACGCTCACGCGCCGGCAGCGGGCGCGCGGCGCAGCGGCGGGACGGCCCCCACCGACGCGGGGAGGACCGCCCGCGAGGCACACGCCAAGGAGGCGAAGCGAGAGCGTCTGCTGCGTCCGAGGACCACGGCCCCGCCCACGCCGTGAGGCAGGAGGCGGGAGACCGCAGGCCAGGGCCGGAGACCACCACCCCTGCCTCCCACACACCCCTCGGCAGGCCGGGCAGGGCGTGACAAGAGAGGCGAGGGGCCCGCGGACAGAACGAGAAGAGCGGTCCCGTTCGCCAAGAACGTCCGTCCCTCGTCTGGCGCGACTTAAGGCCCGGCCCAGGAGAGCGCGACATCACCACATCGATCAGTCAATCCAGAGAGCCAGGGGCCACGAGGGCCCCGAGGGGGGAGGGCCACGGCGAGGACCCTCACCGGAGGAGCCTGCTTCAGCCTCAGCCGGCACCCAGCCCCCCCCTTCTCTCTCTCTGCCTTCTCGGGCAACAGTGGCCGACGACCCCGCGAGGAGAACGCCTGACACGTGGCACGGAGCCTGCGGGGTGGGGTCGTCTCAGCCAACCCCCGGGTGCCTGCGGCGGGGAAGGGGAGTCACACGGGGTAGAAGACCCACGCACCACCTCGCCCCGCCGCC
>NW_028138963.1:60000-70000 GCF_964270905.1 Leucopleurus acutus
CCATACCTTGACCCTGGCTATTCTCAGCCGGAGGGTTCATCCTAGATCACGTGAACTTGCAAAACCCTTTGGGTCCCTCTCTAGTAGCCTGAATAATTCGGGAGTGCTTCCTCCTAAGCCCTTCGAGAGAGCTCTTTCCCAAGTTAATTGTGGCACTCGGATCCGTACGTAGGAACAGGCCAGCTCTAGAAGGTAGCTACAGACATACCTGTTACCATGCCCTTCCCAGATTCTTGCACAGCAGTGCCATAGAAACGAAGATCGCTTCCACAAGACTCTAAGGTCAGCAAAGCAAAACTTTTTTTAAAATTTATTTTATTATTATTATTATCATTATTATTATTTTATTAAAAGAGATAGCTGGTACACAAGGGAGAAGGCGGTGGGGGGGGGGCGGGGGGGGGTTGGGGGGGAGAGACACCTCCCCGAGTTGCTCTGATCACGGAAGGGAGAGTTTGTCTCGGGATCACCGATCGTTCCCAGAAATCCTCCAAATTCTCGGATCTGCAGCAGCTGGTTGCACGGTGGCTACCTATGGGGAATAGCAAGCGCTTCCACGAGGGGAAAGAAGCACATGAGAATTTTCTGCAAGAAAGCACAGGAACAGATAAGGGTTAAATGTACAGTGGAGCTCCTCGTCTTGGGACAACTAGGTATAGTCGTGGGTGTCAACAGAGGTAAAGTTAATCTTTTACTCCCGAGAGCCTCGTGTGTGTGTGTGTGTGTGTGTGTGTGTGTGTGTGTGTGTGCGCGTGCGTGCGTGTGCGTGGGTGGGTGGGTGTGGGTGGGTGTGCGGGTGTGTGTCGGAGACTCAGGCCCCCAGGGCCTCTGTTCTTTAGCTGGCAAGGCCTGTTTGGCCCTAGGCCACTCCCCAGTCCTTTTCCAAAATGTCTGTAGGTCTGTCTCATGCGTGCGTACGTACGTACGTACGTACGTACGTACGTACCTCCCTCCCTCCCTCCCTCCCTCCCTCCCTCCCTCCCTACCTACCTACCTACCTAGAGATCGACATGACCAGAGATTTCATAGCTTTCATTTAAAAACTTTTAGTCAGCCACGAAGCAGGTAGTACAATCGAAAATTCGCTCTCTTGCTTATCTATAAAGAACCGTTGGAATAGGTGACGTTTATTTCCTCCGATGGCTAAGGCTTTTTATTATCTGTGGGGAAAGACTTTTAAGATTCGTGTTGGTCCCGAAGGAGACGGCAAATTAGTGTTTGGCTGAGGGAGCCCTTCCACCGGTTTGTATTCTTAAAGAGACCACGTCCCCCTCCCCTCCCCCCGTTGTTATTTTTTGGGGGTTTTTTTTGTTTGTTTGTTTGTTTCCGTTTTGGTTTTTCTGTTTTTTCTTTCTTTCTTTTTTTTTTTTTTCCTTCCCTTTGGTTTCAGGTTCTACCTCATCCAGTCCACTGGCCTTAGTCTCAGTCAGGCCATCGCAGGCTGTGTTCACATTTCGGAGGCGGTAGAGATGTGCAAGATCAAGACAGTTCACCCAGAGAACTGGGCGGCGGGTGCTTTGCTGACATCGAAAAGCTGATCTGCTCATCATGCAGTTCCATTTCCCTTCCTCGTCCTCCTCGTCCTCCTCGTCCTCCTCGTCCTCCTCGTCCTCCTCCACCTCGTCCCCGTCCTCGTCCTCCTCCTCGTCCTCCTCCACCTCGTCCTCGTCCTCGTCCTCGTCCTCGTCCTCGTCCTCGTCCTCGTCCTCGTCCTCGTCCTCGTCCTCGTCCTCCTCCTCCTCCTCGTCCTCGTCCTCGTCCTCCTCCTCCTCCTCCTCGTCCTCGTCCTCGTCCTCGTCCTCGTCCTCGTCCTCGTCCTCCTCGTCCTCCTCCTCCTCCTCGTCCTCCTCCTCCTCCTCCTCCTCCTCCTCCTCCTCCTCCTCCTCCTCCTCCTCCTCCTCCTCCTTCTGTGTGCTTCTTTCTGTCAAGGAGAAGATTTCCAACTCAAATGCAGACCAAAAGATTTCTAGGTTCCAAAACTTCAGGGTTCCATGGATCATGGTGTCCAAAATCTGCACAGGGCCTTCAATAACGGCCCTCGTTCTCAGCGCACACAAGTCAACCCCAGACCAAGGCACCCTAAGGGCAAAAACCCTCCAAGGTTTCTCCCATTAGACCCCGAACGTCAGCACACACCCCCTCCCCCGGTTTCTATTTCGTATCGCGTGCGCTCAGGCAGACGGCAAACACATCGATCGATCATTTTCCTTTAACGTGTTTCATGAACGTCGCACTGGCCAAAGAAACCTAGGTGTGGAAAAGCTCATCCCTGCGTAAAAGGCTTTGGCTTCTCAGTGAAGGGGTCGAGCCGAGGGACCCAGGCCCCTCTGTCAACTTTTCACTGGATTCATTGGCCTCGCTCTTGTCCCAAGCGACGGCTGGTCAGATTTCTCATGGTCATGTTTTGCCTTCTGGCTTTAGCAAGGGTCTTCAACTGGGGTAAAAAGAGCAGGCTTGTTTGGGGCGCTTTCATGGTGGGGAGGAGGGGGTGGTGGCCCATAGAGGTAGGTCCCTTCGATTCACCCCATCTCAGGTAGTGCCCTATGCAAAACGTTTGTTTTCATACCATCAGGATCCTACCTTTGGAGAGTTTCCCTGCCTTAAACGTCCTCTGCCCTCCGCCTATTCATCCACCATCCACCACCCCCCCGCTGACCCGTTCATCCCGTCCATGGTTTTTCTCTTCCGAGAAAGCATGTTACCTACGGCTCGTCCCCAGGCTACGTACGTGTCCATTCACCTCCTGAAAGACATGTCTCGGTCACCTCCGAGAGAGTTCTTGGCAGTGAGGAATAAAACCGCCACCGTCAAGGTCCGCATGCAGGTTTCTGCGTGGACCTCAGCCGTTCGACTCCCCGCGTCACCTCGGGTCCATTCATAGCAAGGAGTCCTCCGAGGGCCGGGTCTTACGGTGAGAGCGTGTTTGGCTGTGAAAAACACCACCCCTGTTCACAGAGTTCCCAAAGACGGGGGGGTGGGGGGTGGGGGGGTTGGGATGGGGGTCGGGGTGGAGCTGAGGAGGGCACGGCACGTCAGCATACCGAAGCGTCCGGAACCCCGAGGAGGCGGGCAAGGAAGGAAGATGTCCCCGGGACAAAACCTTCCCTCCCCGTCCTTAGGGTCGATGGCTGGACCTGAGAATTCCATGGACACGAGACGGATTTGTGAAACCAGAATTCCAAGAAAGGGGACCTGGCTGGCCGAGACCCCAAAATGAGTCTCTTTGGGGTTTGTTAGGGTGGCAGGCCAGGAGACACCCACCGTGTTCCACCCGACTCCCAAATGGGGCGAGTTTATCGAAGAAAAAAAAAAAAAAGCCAAACCAAAAGCAAACACACACGCAGACAGAAACCCCACCAAAACACACACACACACACACACACACACACACACACACACACACACACACACACACACACACCTCTGGGTGCGCTATCTGCTGTCCACGATTTCCTGTGCCTTTTGGACATGGCTGATAGGGATGGGCATGAAACGGCAGGACAGCAAGCTGGCATCTCGGCCGGCCTAGAGAAGTTTCCCGAGTGAAGTATCAGAACCAGGGCGGGGTGGGGATGGGGGGCGCAGAGAGAGGCGGGGAAGGGGGGCCCACGTCACCTGGGAGAGAAGCGGGGGGAGGGGGGCGCTGACCGACCTCGGTTCACCCCGTCCCCCTCCGGCCGAGAACCTGCCTTCGCTTCCTGCCCTCAGGTGTGTGAGAGGAGCAGGTTTCTTTCCCATAACTACCAACACATCATTTCAGTCTTGTTTGTGGGTTTCTTTTTGTGTGTTCGTTTTCTGGACGAGGCCAAAGAACCCTTCCAGTGAGTGGAGGCGTGTGTACAAAGGAGGATCTGACAGGACGGGAGGGTGCGGGTCAGTCCCTGTGCCAAGAAACCCAGAGAATCTGTCGTAGCTGAGGCTCGGGCCTTTTGCAGAAATAGGCCAAGAGAGTTCAGAGTTGATCCTTCACTGCCAAAGAGTCATCACAGCAGTTTCCTGGAAGGGATTGTGTTGCAGGAGCCAGCGTGGTGGCCCTCAGGCCTCAGGCCTCAGGCCTCAGGCCTCAGGCCTCAGCCCGGCAGGCAGGCAGGCAGGCAGGCAGGCAGGCAGGCAGGCAGGCAGGCAGGCAGCGGCTATTGTCTGTTGGTCCCGCCCCCACCCCCACCCCCACCCCCGTTCCTTCTCCAGAGCTCCTTCCTAAGTCCCCTGGACTGACCTTTGCCAGGAGCGGGGGAGGGGAGGGGAGGTCCGGACGATTCATTCGGCAGGGCCTCGTTCAATCGCTCCATTCAAATGCAGAAAGCTCTCCGGCCAAGTCGGAGCCTTTGACTTTGCCTCGAGCTTCTCTTTAATGAATGGCTCTGTCTTTTTTCTTTCCCCAATTTCCCCACCCTTAGGCTGTCCCCTCCAAACTGCAGGGAGGGAAGGAGGGAGAGAGGTAAGGGATGGGAGGAGGTTGTGTGAGAAACAGGCCTTTTTTTCCAGGCAAAAGATGTCCCCTCCTTTTCCTAACCCAGGAAACCCCACTACACCATTTGAGAATCATGGACATGCATGGAAGCAGATGTCTTCACTTGAGATCTTCCTCCGCAGGAGGACAGAAAGGCGGGCCAGTGTGTCCCTCTTGTGCTGCCCGGTTCTTAAGTCACTTGAATTCAAAATAATCAATAGAGCATGGAGGCAGATTTTGGGGCGGCCTACTCTGGAGCCCAAGAGTTCCCTCCTCTGAAAGTTCCTTGGAACATATTAAAGCTGAGCTGGTGACTCGTGTGTGTAGGGGTGTGTGTGTGTGTGTGTGTGTGTGTGTGTGTGTGTGTGTGAGAAGGAGATTTCTAGATGTCAGGGTCGAAGCAACTTTAGAAGTCTGAAACACCTCTGATGATGTCGTCGGGTGTTTGGTTCAAATTTCGGAGTGGCTCTCAAAGAAACAGGCACGAGGATTGTTTCCATAGGAGCCGTTGTGGCCGTTTCGTCAAGTTCTCTAGCTTCCGTTTGCAGAGCTTCAGGCAAAGGGCCATTTTAGTTCTCAGTGAGGCCAAGTCAAAAGGGTGGGAGAAAATGGCAAACGTTCATGGGGAGAGTCGTAGCCAGATATTGGAGGGAACTCAAAAAACTTCGGGATGCAGTCCAGTTTTCAGGTTAAGAACAACACCCTAAGGGAAACGAGTAGCTCCAGAACTTCATATCCACAAGTGAGTATCCCCGTTTTATGGAAACATAATTTTGGCCTCCAAGTAACGTATGCAAATAACTCGGTTGCCAAGGAAATAAGAAGCCTCACTGAGAGTTTCTGAATTAAGGAAGGTAGGGAGAAAAAGATCAGTGATTCCATCCTGCTGACAGAGGTATAAGTTACCAAATGGATGTCCATCTTTAAAAATAAAAAAAAGAAAAAAGAAAATTGGGTTTTGTTGGTTTGTTTCTGTTTTTCCTTGTCTCTGGAAAACAAAAGATTTAAGAATCAGTCCTAATCCCTCTATCTCTCTGTCTCTTCTTTCTCTCTGTCTCTCTCTGTCTCAGTGTCTCTGTCTCTCTCTGTCTCTGTCTCTGTCTCTGTCTCTGTCTCTCTCTCTCTCTCTCTCTCTCTCCCTCCTCTCTCTCTCTCTCTCCATATATACATATACATATATATATACATACATGTATATATATACATATACCTACATACGTGTGTGTGTGTGTATGTGTGTGTGTGTGTGTGTGTGTGTGTGTGTGTGTGTGTGTGTGTGTGTGTATATATATATATATATATATAAATGTATTTTACGTAGGGTTTTTTTTTTTTTTCAGATTCTTTTCTCTCATAGGCTTATTACAAAGTATTGAGTAGAGTTTCCTGTGCTATATAGTAGGAGGCGCTTGCTTGTTGATTACCGATTTTATGTACAGTCATGTGTACATGTTCATCCCAACCCCCTAAGTTATCCCCCGCTTCCCCAATCCGTCCTACTTTACACAAGTAGTCATACACATTATCATCCTGTTCATCAGTTCATTCAACCCCGTGTAAGTCATCCTTGTTCTCCTTGGAGTCCAGTCTTTCCATCGGTTCTGCCGACCTTGCCTGATGATCGAGCGTGACTGGACGAGTGACGGTTCCAAAAAGTTTGCAAGAGCTTCTGTGAAGGATTGTAGGATTTGCCCAGCGAAGCGGGTGCCGTGATCTGATCACAGGGGAGGCTGTGGAAGGTAGACCCCAAGTGGCAAACCCATTTTGTTTTTTTACCGGTCTCTGTGCCACGGTGAGGACATCAGGCTTGCAGTGAGTGAGGGAAGACTTCAACCCACACGGAAGACATACCTACGGCCACAAGAATGTTTGGATGACCCCTACTAAGTGGCAGTGGAATGAAGTCCAGTGGCTGGGGTTCAGAGGGTCCAGAGAGAGGAGGTTTTCTTTCCAGAGAGAAAAATAGTTCCCCCCCGCCCCCCTCCCCCCCCCCCCCCCAGGGTTACAAGCATGACAGGTCAGACGTTGCCGGTAGACTGTAGAAATCTTCCCGCCAATGTCTATGTACAATTGGGGTCATCTTCAAGGCACCATGGGTGGGTGAAGGAATGCAAGGTGGGGGGGTGGGGGTGGGGGAGGGGGGAGGTCGGCCAGGGAGTAACCAACCGGCCGGGCCGCCGTCTCCCGTCTGCCATAGCCCCGACCGGCTGTTGACAGGACAGAATGGACTCGATCCACGTGTGCCCCGCCACCCCCACCACCTTTCCACAGGCTGTTGTTGCTGCCTTGGCGTGAACGTCGGTTAGAACACCTCCCTGATACTGGGTTCCGTCCCTTTCGTGTGAGCCTCCATTTTGACGACGACAGACAACCCTTTATGCCAGGGCAGAGAAGACTTCCAGGAAGAAACATCCCATCATGTCTGGAACAGTTAGAACACATCGGTGTACAGACACAAGCCAAAGTAGACTTCACGTTGTTCCTTCCTCTTCGACGACGCTTCCCGTGTCATCGATGCTCTCCAAGAAACGTACTCAGTTTCATCTCTCTCGTTTCTCAGGAGAGAGAACACATTTTTGGGCTATTTCGAGGGCCCTCTCCTCCTGCATCCTAACTCAAAGTGCGTTCTAAGTCCAAAGGACTTCACCTGTCCTTCAACCGGGGGGCAAGTGTGTCCAAAATATCCAAAAGGTTGTAAAGCACTTAATCGGATATAGGTCACTGTGAAACAGTGCTTCGCTAGCCAGGTCACCGACATCCCAAGGAGAGACTTGCTAGGCAGAGAGAGAAGCTTCTTCTTCAGTTCCGAGCCACACCTGGTTCTTTGAATCTCGAGAGGACTAAGCTGATGTGAGTCCTCCGAGACCTGATAACGGCAACCTAGAAAATAAGTGATGACTTTTGACAAGGCATAAGCTTTTCTTTCTTGCTTCCTTTTTCCTTCCTTCCTTCCTTCCTTCCTTCCTTCCTTCCTTCCTTCCTTCCTTCCTTCCTTCCTTCCTTCCTTCCTTCCTTCCTTCCTTCCTTCCTTCCCTCCCTTCCTTCCCTCCCTTCTCTCCTTAAAGATAAAGGAAGAAACCTTTCCTAATCTAATCTGATCTCTCATGATGGACAGAGCAGACCGATGAAAGAAAAACCCAAACCCTAAACCCAAACCTTGTCCTTTTAACATAGAGAGACAACTAAATTCTATTTTTGCACATGTTTCACGTTGATACGAAAACTCATTTCTGTCTTTGAATCCATCCTCATCTTATCCAGTCAGTCCTGACCACGGATCCGATTCCTTTCCAAAGACCGTTTTCTTCACATACCTTTTCCAATCGTCTGTGCCCATTTTTAGCCTGTCCCTCGTTTTCTTTCTTTTCCATTGAGAAGTGACCACCTTTAGGACTAAAATCTCTTTCTCCTTCCCCCAAACATTATCTGCGTATCTTCTACTTTGCCTCCCCACTCCCCCAAAAAAGTCCTCTTCCTACCATGAGGATGGCGACATCAGGTAGCTTGGACCACACACGTTCCGTTCCTTCTTTAGAATGCCTCGTCCTTGGACACTGTCTGTTTTTTTTTTTTTTTTTTCTTCAGTCAGTGAAAGTAAGGAAGCCAACCACAGTGAACAGTGTGAACATGGAATACTTTGTAGAAGTCTAGGCTCCTACCGAGTACACTCTTTCCCTAAAGCACAAGATCTATCTAGGCATGGAACCAAACACGCTCAGTCTCTCCTCCGTAAAAGGTCCAAAGCAGGGAGACCCTTAGACTTGTGGAGCCGTGAACATTTCAGTATTTTATCTTATGTGGAGGTGATGTAGACACTCGCTGAGATTTCACCCTGCCAATGGCACTTAGCCAACCTCTAAGCCTAGAGATGACCAGAGATGTGGGAAAGTCTTGAAGTCGGCCTATGGAAAACGATCATTGGGGGGAGAGTTCCCCTTAAACATCCTTATCTCGTTAACATCTATGCCCTCTATTCGTTATGAGCAGTCCTACTCAGATGATTCGTGAACATTTCACGAGGCATGAGGGCGGTTCATTTCGTCATGATGTCTACACCTCCCGCCCCCCTCCCCTTTCACGTGAGAGATTTTCTTCCTGATTTCAGAGGGGAGAAGTAAAAGAGAGTCAGAGTGTCCCTCTCGTGGTGTTGTCAGTCTAATTCCAAAACTTCTCTATGCCACGGAGGCACGTTTGGGGGCGGCCTACTCAGGGCCCCAAGACTTTCAAAGTCAAACTCAAGGAGGACGTAAATGTACTTCATGCCACCGAACCCGAACCCAAACCGGTGAACGATGGCTTACTAGGAGATGACGTGTCATTGGCCCACCCATTTAAGACACGGAACCAGACACCCTCTCCTCGATGACTCGGAGCAAGTGAGTTCCTGGGGGTGGGGTGGGGTGGGGTGGGGTGGGGTGGGGTGGGGTGGGGTGGGGAGGGTGTCTGTCGGAGAGGGTCCTCTGGTCCAGGTGGGTCCATAAGCACTGCACATGACAGTAGGTGTTCATGGTGTTCTTGGGAAGGAAAGGCAGGGAGAATTTTATTTTGAAAAGCTTATCTTCTCACAGCATTTACACTATGAACGATGATGCAACTTCACTGGGGGCGTGCGGGGTCAGTGAAGGCCAGGGAGCCTGGCAACATAGAAGAGCCACGGAGGCTGGCTGTGTGTGACCCCAAGGATGTCCGGGCGACTCCTCCCACTTGGGGTGGGGGGTGGGGGGCGGGGGTGGAAGCGGGGGGCGAGATTCCTGTGTGTCTGTCTGCATTCATCAGTCGTGGGAGAGGAAAAACGACGTTCCCTCGACGATCCTTCTGAGTTCTTGCCTGAGAGGCCCCTGTCCCCAAAAGACAGCTCGAGAAGAGAGCGACCCACGGCTGAGGAACGCGTGCACCGTGACCCCCACGCAGGAGAAGCCCAAGCCAGGAGTCACTCGAAAGGGCGGGCTCTGAGTTTGAGCTTCTTCTCGAGGAAGATCTTGGTCCTCCTTTCAGGTCAGGAAGAAGAGGGAGAGGCAGAGCGGCAGAGCGTCCTCGTCGCCCACCCGTCGTTTCTGAAGCGCCTTCAATTCGAACTCAACTCATCTGTGTGCCAAAGCGGTCCATTTCGGGGTGGTTTGCCCTATTCCGGTTCCCTCCCCGCACGGAGAAAAATGTTCTGTCCCGATTCACTGAAATGCTCCCAAAGGGCCTTGGTGTGAGGCAGCGGACCTATGCCCATCCTGCCTCCTCTTGAAATCATTTCTACCGATACAGAAGAAGAGACACCACCCCCACCCACCATGGCCTGCCAAAGGCAGTGCAGCAGCTATCCCTGTGGGAGTGGGATCCGGTAGCACGCGAACATCAGTCCAACATCCCTTCCATCTCCATGAGTTCTCATGGAAAATGAGGATGTCCCATGACCGGGGATGGGGGGGAGTGGGGATGGGTGAGGGAGAGGGAGACAGAAAGCGAGGAAGGGAGAACGTGGAGGAGAGGCCAGGAGAGGGAGAGAGAGGAAAAAGAGGGAGGGAGGGAGGGAGGGAGGGAGGGAGGGAGGGAGAGACA
>NW_028138963.1:77500-80000 GCF_964270905.1 Leucopleurus acutus
AGCGGCGCCGGGGAGTGGGTCTTCCGTACGCCACATTTCCCGCGCCCCACCGCGGGGCGGGGATTCGGCGCTGGGCTCTTCCCTGTTCACTCGCCGTTACTGAGGGAATCCTGGTTAGTTTCTTTTCCTCCGCTGACTAATATGCTTAAATTCAGCGGGTCGCCACGTCTGATCTGAGGTCGCGTCTCGGAGGGCGCGCGCCTCGGAGGGCGCGCGCGAGAGCGGGCGAGCGGGCGGAGGAGGGACGGAGAGAGACCCCGCGGCCGAGCCGCGGTCGACCGGCCCCCCCCACCACCGGCTCCCCTCAACCCGCCCCCGTGCGCGGGGTGGGGGGAGAGAGGGACGCGCGGGAGGGAGGGGCGGGACGGGAGCACGAGCCGGCGGCCACGGGACGGACGGACGGACGGACGGACGGGCGGGGCGGGGAGGCCGGGGGTGGCGGCCGGGAGACGCACGACACCCGAGCGCGCCGCAGAGCCGGCGCCGTCACGTCACGGAGGGGAGGACGGCAGACGACGGGGGTGGGGGCGGGGGGACGGGAGAGGACGACGAGGAGGACGAGGAGCGGGAGCAGCGGACGGGAGAGGGCGGCGGGCGGCGCGGAGGGCAAGGCGGTGGGGAGAAAACCCGGCGGTCGCCCCCCGACCGCCGGGCCCTCCTCCCCGCGCCTCCTTCCGCGACCGACTCCCAACCCTCTCTCGCTCTCCCCTCTCTCTCCCCCCCCCGTCTCCGTTCTCCGCCTCTCCACCCCTCACGCCGCCGACGCCGCACAGCCTCCACGCAGCCGCGAGACGGCCCCGCCACGACGAGCGACGGACGGACGACGCCGTGCGCCCCCGCCGCCCACCACCGACAGGCGCCCACCGCCGGCCGGCTCGGGGAGCGTGCACGAAGCGCCGAGCGGCGCGGCCGCAGCCCGGGGGAAAGCGCGCGGCGGCAGGCGACGCCGCGGCGTCCCGCGGGTCGCCGCCGGGGCACGCATCCCCGGGGCGCGGCCGCGCACGCACGACCGGGCCTCGGCCCGAGACGCCCGCCCCGACACGGCGAGGCGAGGCGGCGGGGGCGGGCACGGACCCCGGACGCGCGGGTCGGGGCCCCGCGGAGGAGGCGGGCCGGACCTCGCCGGGACGCCGCCGGGGGCGGGCGGCGTACGACGGCGGAACGGACGCGGCCCAACCACCACCGCCGGCCCCGGCCGCGAGGGCGCGGGACCGTCCCCGCCCACCGACACCCCGGGGGTAGCGCCCAGAGACCGCTTGCGGCGCGAGGGCGCTTCCCGAAGGGGGACCGACCGCGGAGGCCACGCGGCCAGGGCCTCGTCGCGAGCTCTCTCTCTCTAACCCCTTTCTCTTTCCCGCTCGCGGGCAGCGCGCCCCCGTGGCCGGGGGGCGCCGCGTCTGCACTTAGGGGGACGGAGGGCCCCGGCGGGCCCTGCGAGCAAACCCCCAGCCGCGCCACCCCCGGGAAGGCGCGCGCACGCACGCACACCCCGGGGGGGGCGATTGATCGTCAAGCGACGCTCAGACAGGCGTAGCCCCGGGAGGAACCCGGGGCCGCAAGTGCGTTCGAAGTGTCGATGATCAATGTGTCCTGCAATTCACATTAATTCTCGCAGCTAGCTGCGTTCTTCATCGACGCACGAGCCGAGTGATCCACCGCTAAGAGTCGTACGAGTTTTGGTTTCTCTGGGTTTCGGCGGGGGAGGGCCCCCCGCCGGTGGCACGGCACCTTCCCCCGGAGGGGCTGCCCCTGGCCGGCCAAGTCAGACAGAAAACAAGCAGACCGGAGGGGGCCGGAGGGTTTCACACCACGGGGCGCCCGGCACCGACCCCGCGGGCGGGGCGGGCTCGGACACCCCACAGGCGCCCGGGGGGTTCCCACCTGTCCCCCCCCAACCCAACCGTGCGTGCGCACGCACACACAGACACACACACACACACACACAGGGGACGCGGGGCGCGCAGGCGCGCGGCGCACGGCCCCGGCCCGCACCACGGCCGCCGGGTAGCCCCCTCCCGACGGCCGCGGCGGGGTGGACCGGCGGCGCCGCGGCGGCGCGGCGCCCCGGCCCCGTGTGTGGTGAGGTGCCGGTGGTGGGGGGGGTGAAGCGGAGCCTGGGGGAGAAGGGAGGGGCCTCCCGACTCCCCGCGGGCCCGACCGCCCCGACCCCAAGGCGGACGGGCGACCCCCCATGGGTCTTTAAACCTCCGCGCCGGGACGCGCTAGGTACCTGGAGAGGGGGGAGGCGGGCGAGGCGTGGGGGGTGGGGCTGGGCGCGGGGCGCCCCCACGCTCACCGCCGCCCGGACACCGACCGACACGCTTCTCCGCCCGCGGCCGCCCGCAACACGCGGGGCCTCGGCGCTACCGGCCCGTGACGCGGGACCCCGGCCGGGGGGGCCGGGCCGACCGCCACACGAGACACCACGGCCACCGCCCGACGACGCCCCCACCCGTGTGTCCCCGAAACCGGGCGGAGACCTTCCCCACGCTCGCGCCCG
>NW_028138963.1:85000-87500 GCF_964270905.1 Leucopleurus acutus
CCTCTCGGATCGCTAGAGAAGGCTTTCTCACCGAGGGTGCGTCATCCCCCACCCATCGTCTCTGCCCTTCGGGCCCACGGAGGCGCTCCACGAGCCACCAAGTCCACGACTGGCCGTGGGAGGGGTGGGGGGGGTCTGCGGTATGGGTAAGCACACGGCCCACTGGAGCGTTCGCGGCCACAGCCTCGGGGGCACAGCCTCTGCCGCCCCCCAGGCTCGTCCACCGGGCTCCGGAAGGGGGGAGCACGCCCGAGAAGCGCGACAGACGCCCCCCCTTCTCGCAGGCCCCGGCCCGACACGATCGCACCCACGCCCCTGTGCGACTCCCCCCACACACGCAAGTGGGGGGCGGCGGCACACGCGGCGTCGGCCCGGCCACGAAGTCAGTCCCCCCACGGCACACCGTGGGAGGACGATGGCGACGAGGCGGCAGGCCCCCGTCCCCCACCGAAGCAGAGAAACAGAGGCAAGCCCCCGCGCCCTTTACCGTCTCGACCCCCCCCGCGAGAGCCACTCACGGGACACACCACCGCGGCGGAGACCCCGAGGAGCACGCTGGGAAAAGGGAACGACACCACCGCTCGGCCTCGCGCGCCTGAGGGACGACCTGGAGCGCTCCAGGGGCACCACAGAGGACCGAGCAAGTCACGCTCACGCGCCGGCAGCGGGCGCGCGGCGCAGCGGCGGGACGGCCCCCACCGACGCGGGGAGGACCGCCCGCGAGGCACACGCCAAGGAGACGAAGCGAGAGCGTCTGCTGCGTCCGAGGACCACGGCCCCGCCCACGCCGTGAGGCAGGAGGCGGGAGACCGCAGGCCAGGGCCGGAGACCACCACCCCTGCCTCCCACACACCCCTCGGCAGGCCGGGCAGGGCGTGACAAGAGAGGCGAGGGGCCCGCGGACAGAACGAGAAGAGCGGTCCCGTTCGCCAAGAACGTCCGTCCCTCGTCTGGCGCGACTTAAGGCCCGGCCCAGGAGAGCGCGACATCACCACATCGATCAGTCAATCCAGAGAGCCAGGGGCCACGAGGGCCCCGAGGGGGGAGGGCCACGGCGAGGACCCTCACCGGAGGAGCCTGCTTCAGCCTCAGCCGGCACCCAGCCCCCCCCTTCTCTCTCTCTGCCTTCTCGGGCAACAGTGGCCGACGACCCCGCGAGGAGAACGCCTGACACGTGGCACGGAGCCTGCGGGGTGGGGTCGTCTCAGCCAACCCCCGGGTGCCTGCGGCGGGGAAGGGGAGTCACACGGGGTAGAAGACCCACGCACCACCTCGCCCCGCCGCCCTCGGGTGAGCCAGAGACCGGAGGCGGCACCGCGGGTCGGGTCAGCCGGGCGCACACACGAGAGCCGGCGCGCAGGCCCAAGCGGGCGGCTCAAGCGGCAAGGGCCGGTTCGGGCGCCAGACGGCGGTCCAAAGCCCAGCGCCCCGCGCGCGTCCAGAGTCCCAGAACCCCCAGCGAGACACGCCAGAGGAGACCGTGTCAGCACCTATCTGGTGGTAAAAAAGGCCCATTTCAGGCGAAAAAAATCACGGCGCCCGGCAGCGGGGCCCATCCACGAACCTCGGGGGCGCTCCCCGGACCTCGGCCCGGCTACCTCTCCCCAACACTTCCCCATCCACAGCAGCCCCGGAGCTCTCTCGGGGCCATCTGGTCGACCCGAGGAGCCCGGGGGGGTGGGGGGCGGCAGAGTGGGGCGGGGCGGGGCGGGAGGGCCGGGAAAACGTGGCAGAGGCAGCGAGCGGGCCGGGGTCGCCCTCCCCGGATCGCCCGCGCGAGCAGGTACCGTACCGCGGGTCCCTCCGTGTCCCCGGGCGAAGACTCGGTTAAAGAAAAGGAAATATCCCACTCTGCCGCCTCTGACGAGCGGGGCCCACGAGGGACCGCGCCCGGGCCCAGGCCGCCCTATCCGGGCCACCCAGTACGACTCGGGCCGGTCCCCACCGCCACCCCCACCCCGGCCGGGACTCGCGGTGGAGGAGGGGGCGGGGGAGGGTGAGAAAAAGTCGCGTCCGCCGACCGGGACCCACGTGGGCCCGCTCAAGGGCCGGGTGCGCCCTCCCCGGCCACCCGCGCGAGCAGGTCCCGGTCCGTCCGCGTCCCCGGACCCAGGGGGACTTAAACATTTTCGCACGGAGGCACCTCCCAGGCGACCGGAGCCCACGAGGGACCGCACCCGGGCCCGGGCCTCTCTCTCCGGGTCACCCCTCGCGGCCCAGCCCGGTCCCCACCTCCGGAGTCCGACTCGGAAAAGCATCGGTCAGAAAGAATCCGACCACCGGGACCCACGCGCGCCCGCCAACGAGCCCGTCGCGCCCTCCACCGGCCTAAACGCACGGGCCGGTCCCCACCTCCGGAGCGGGGCGCTGTGGGGACCGGGCGGTGGGGGGGTGGGGGCAGGGAGGGAGGGAGGGAGGGAAGGAAGGAAGGAAGGAAAGAAGGAAGGAAAGAAGGAGGGTCGGGTGGCCGGGTCGGTCCCCGCGGCCGGATGCTGGTCGA
>NW_028138963.1:95000-102500 GCF_964270905.1 Leucopleurus acutus
GGCCCACGTCACCTGGGAGAGAAGCGGGGGGAGGGGGGCGCTGACCGACCTCGGTTCACCCCGTCCCCCTCCGGCCGAGAACCTGCCTTCGCTTCCTGCCCTCAGGTGTGTGAGAGGAGCAGGTTTCTTTCCCATAACTACCAACACATCATTTCAGTCTTGTTTGTGGGTTTCTTTTTGTGTGTTCGTTTTCTGGACGAGGCCAAAGAACCCTTCCAGTGAGTGGAGGCGTGTGTACAAAGGAGGATCTGACAGGACGGGAGGGTGCGGGTCAGTCCCTGTGCCAAGAAACCCAGAGAATCTGTCGTAGCTGAGGCTCGGGCCTTTTGCAGAAATAGGCCAAGAGAGTTCAGAGTTGATCCTTCACTGCCAAAGAGTCATCACAGCAGTTTCCTGGAAGGGATTGTGTTGCAGGAGCCAGCGTGGTGGCCCTCAGGCCTCAGGCCTCAGCCCGGCAGGCAGGCAGGCAGGCAGGCAGGCAGGCAGGCAGGCAGGCAGGCAGGCAGCGGCTATTGTCTGTTGGTCCCGCCCCCACCCCCACCCCCACCCCCGTTCCTTCTCCAGAGCTCCTTCCTAAGTCCCCTGGACTGACCTTTGCCAGGAGCGGGGGAGGGGAGGGGAGGTCCGGACGATTCATTCGGCAGGGCCTCGTTCAATCGCTCCATTCAAATGCAGAAAGCTCTCCGGCCAAGTCGGAGCCTTTGACTTTGCCTCGAGCTTCTCTTTAATGAATGGCTCTGTCTTTTTTCTTTCCCCAATTTCCCCACCCTTAGGCTGTCCCCTCCAAACTGCAGGGAGGGAAGGAGGGAGAGAGGTAAGGGATGGGAGGAGGTTGTGTGAGAAACAGGCCTTTTTTTCCAGGCAAAAGATGTCCCCTCCTTTTCCTAACCCAGGAAACCCCACTACACCATTTGAGAATCATGGACATGCATGGAAGCAGATGTCTTCACTTGAGATCTTCCTCCGCAGGAGGACAGAAAGGCGGGCCAGTGTGTCCCTCTTGTGCTGCCCGGTTCTTAAGTCACTTGAATTCAAAATAATCAATAGAGCATGGAGGCAGATTTTGGGGCGGCCTACTCTGGAGCCCAAGAGTTCCCTCCTCTGAAAGTTCCTTGGAACATATTAAAGCTGAGCTGGTGACTCGTGTGTGTAGGGGTGTGTGTGTGTGTGTGTGTGTGTGTGTGTGTGTGTGTGTGTGAAGGAGATTTCTAGATGTCAGGGTCGAAGCAACTTTAGAAGTCTGAAACACCTCTGATGATGTCGTCGGGTGTTTGGTTCAAATTTCGGAGTGGCTCTCAAAGAAACAGGCACGAGGATTGTTTCCATAGGAGCCGTTGTGGCCGTTTCGTCAAGTTCTCTAGCTTCCGTTTGCAGAGCTTCAGGCAAAGGGCCATTTTAGTTCTCAGTGAGGCCAAGTCAAAAGGGTGGGAGAAAATGGCAAACGTTCATGGGGAGAGTCGTAGCCAGATATTGGAGGGAACTCAAAAAACTTCGGGATGCAGTCCAGTTTTCAGGTTAAGAACAACACCCTAAGGGAAACGAGTAGCTCCAGAACTTCATATCCACAAGTGAGTATCCCCGTTTTATGGAAACATAATTTTGGCCTCCAAGTAACGTATGCAAATAACTCGGTTGCCAAGGAAATAAGAAGCCTCACTGAGAGTTTCTGAATTAAGGAAGGTAGGGAGAAAAAGATCAGTGATTCCATCCTGCTGACAGAGGTATAAGTTACCAAATGGATGTCCATCTTTAAAAATAAAAAAAAGAAAAAAGAAAATTGGGTTTTGTTGGTTTGTTTCTGTTTTTCCTTGTCTCTGGAAAACAAAAGATTTAAGAATCAGTCCTAATCCCTCTATCTCTCTGTCTCTTCTTTCTCTCTGTCTCTCTCTGTCTCAGTGTCTCTGTCTCTCTCTGTCTCTGTCTCTGTCTCTGTCTCTCTCTCTCTCTCTCTCTCTCTCTCTCTCCCTCCTCTCTCTCTCTCTCTCCATATATACATATACATATATATATACATACATGTATATATATACATATACCTACATACGCGTGTGTGTGTGTATGTGTGTGTGTGTGTGTGTGTGTGTGTGTGTGTGTGTATATATATATATATATATATATATATATAAATGTATTTTACGTAGGGTTTTTTTTTTTTTCAGATTCTTTTCTCTCATAGGCTTATTACAAAGTATTGAGTAGAGTTTCCTGTGCTATATAGTAGGAGGCGCTTGCTTGTTGATTACCGATTTTATGTACAGTCATGTGTACATGTTCATCCCAACCCCCTAAGTTATCCCCCGCTTCCCCAATCCGTCCTACTTTACACAAGTAGTCATACACATTATCATCCTGTTCATCAGTTCATTCAACCCCGTGTAAGTCATCCTTGTTCTCCTTGGAGTCCAGTCTTTCCATCGGTTCTGCCGACCTTGCCTGATGATCGAGCGTGACTGGACGAGTGACGGTTCCAAAAAGTTTGCAAGAGCTTCTGTGAAGGATTGTAGGATTTGCCCAGCGAAGCGGGTGCCGTGATCTGATCACAGGGGAGGCTGTGGAAGGTAGACCCCAAGTGGCAAACCCATTTTGTTTTTTTACCGGTCTCTGTGCCACGGTGAGGACATCAGGCTTGCAGTGAGTGAGGGAAGACTTCAACCCACACGGAAGACATACCTACGGCCACAAGAATGTTTGGATGACCCCTACTAAGTGGCAGTGGAATGAAGTCCAGTGGCTGGGGTTCAGAGGGTCCAGAGAGAGGAGGTTTTCTTTCCAGAGAGAAAAATAGTTCCCCCCCGCCCCCCTCCCCCCCCCCCCCCCCAGGGTTACAAGCATGACAGGTCAGACGTTGCCGGTAGACTGTAGAAATCTTCCCGCCAATGTCTATGTACAATTGGGGTCATCTTCAAGGCACCATGGGTGGGTGAAGGAATGCAAGGTGGGGGGGTGGGGGTGGGGGAGGGGGGAGGTCGGCCAGGGAGTAACCAACCGGCCGGGCCGCCGTCTCCCGTCTGCCATAGCCCCGACCGGCTGTTGACAGGACAGAATGGACTCGATCCACGTGTGCCCCGCCACCCCCACCACCTTTCCACAGGCTGTTGTTGCTGCCTTGGCGTGAACGTCGGTTAGAACACCTCCCTGATACTGGGTTCCGTCCCTTTCGTGTGAGCCTCCATTTTGACGACGACAGACAACCCTTTATGCCAGGGCAGAGAAGACTTCCAGGAAGAAACATCCCATCATGTCTGGAACAGTTAGAACACATCGGTGTACAGACACAAGCCAAAGTAGACTTCACGTTGTTCCTTCCTCTTCGACGACGCTTCCCGTGTCATCGATGCTCTCCAAGAAACGTACTCAGTTTCATCTCTCTCGTTTCTCAGGAGAGAGAACACATTTTTGGGCTATTTCGAGGGCCCTCTCCTCCTGCATCCTAACTCAAAGTGCGTTCTAAGTCCAAAGGACTTCACCTGTCCTTCAACCGGGGGGCAAGTGTGTCCAAAATATCCAAAAGGTTGTAAAGCACTTAATCGGATATAGGTCACTGTGAAACAGTGCTTCGCTAGCCAGGTCACCGACATCCCAAGGAGAGACTTGCTAGGCAGAGAGAGAAGCTTCTTCTTCAGTTCCGAGCCACACCTGGTTCTTTGAATCTCGAGAGGACTAAGCTGATGTGAGTCCTCCGAGACCTGATAACGGCAACCTAGAAAATAAGTGATGACTTTTGACAAGGCATAAGCTTTTCTTTCTTGCTTCCTTTTTCCTTCCTTCCTTCCTTCCTTCCTTCCTTCCTTCCTTCCTTCCTTCCTTCCTTCCTTCCTTCCTTCCTTCCTTCCTTCCTTCCTTCCTTCCCTCCCTTCCTTCCCTCCCTTCTCTCCTTAAAGATAAAGGAAGAAACCTTTCCTAATCTAATCTGATCTCTCATGATGGACAGAGCAGACCGATGAAAGAAAAACCCAAACCCTAAACCCAAACCTTGTCCTTTTAACATAGAGAGACAACTAAATTCTATTTTTGCACATGTTTCACGTTGATACGAAAACTCATTTCTGTCTTTGAATCCATCCTCATCTTATCCAGTCAGTCCTGACCACGGATCCGATTCCTTTCCAAAGACCGTTTTCTTCACACACCTTTTCCAATCGTCTGTGCCCATTTTTAGCCTGTCCCTCGTTTTCTTTCTTTTCCATTGAGAAGTGACCACCTTTAGGACTAAAATCTCTTTCTCCTTCCCCCAAACATTATCTGCGTATCTTCTACTTTGCCTCCCCACTCCCCCAAAAAAGTCCTCTTCCTACCATGAGGATGGCGACATCAGGTAGCTTGGACCACACACGTTCCGTTCCTTCTTTAGAATGCCTCGTCCTTGGACACTGTCTGTTTTTTTTTTTTTTTTTTCTTCAGTCAGTGAAAGTAAGGAAGCCAACCACAGTGAACAGTGTGAACATGGAATACTTTGTAGAAGTCTAGGCTCCTACCGAGTACACTCTTTCCCTAAAGCACAAGATCTATCTAGGCATGGAACCAAACACGCTCAGTCTCTCCTCCGTAAAAGGTCCAAAGCAGGGAGACCCTTAGACTTGTGGAGCCGTGAACATTTCAGTATTTTATCTTATGTGGAGGTGATGTAGACACTCGCTGAGATTTCACCCTGCCAATGGCACTTAGCCAACCTCTAAGCCTAGAGATGACCAGAGATGTGGGAAAGTCTTGAAGTCGGCCTATGGAAAACGATCATTGGGGGGAGAGTTCCCCTTAAACATCCTTATCTCGTTAACATCTATGCCCTCTATTCGTTATGAGCAGTCCTACTCAGATGATTCGTGAACATTTCACGAGACATGAGGGCGGTTCATTTCGTCATGATGTCTACACCTCCCGCCCCCCTCCCCTTTCACGTGAGAGATTTTCTTCCTGATTTCAGAGGGGAGAAGTAAAAGAGAGTCAGAGTGTCCCTCTCGTGGTGTTGTCAGTCTAATTCCAAAACTTCTCTATGCCACGGAGGCACGTTTGGGGGCGGCCTACTCAGGGCCCCAAGACTTTCAAAGTCAAACTCAAGGAGGACGTAAATGTACTTCATGCCACCGAACCCGAACCCAAACCGGTGAACCCGATGGCTTACTAGGAGATGACGTGTCATTGGCCCACCCATTTAAGACACGGAACCAGACACCCTCTCCTCGATGACTCGGAGCAAGTGAGTTCCTGGGGGTGGGGTGGGGTGGGGTGGGGTGGGGTGGGGTGGGGAGGGTGTCTGTCGGAGAGGGTCCTCTGGTCCAGGTGGGTCCATAAGCACTGCACATGACAGTAGGTGTTCATGGTGTTCTTGGGAAGGAAAGGCAGGGAGAATTTTATTTTGAAAAGCTTATCTTCTCACAGCATTTACACTATGAACGATGATGCAACTTCACTGGGGGCGTGCGGGGTCAGTGAAGGCCAGGGAGCCTGGCAACATAGAAGAGCCACGGAGGCTGGCTGTGTGTGACCCCAAGGATGTCCGGCGACTCCTCCCACTTGGGGTGGGGGGTGGGGGGCGGGGGTGGAAGCGGGGGGCGAGATTCCTGTGTGTCTGTCTGCATTCATCAGTCGTGGGAGAGGAAAAACGACGTTCCCTCGACGATCCTTCTGAGTTCTTGCCTGAGAGGCCCCTGTCCCCAAAAGACAGCTCGAGAAGAGAGCGACCCACGGCTGAGGAACGCGTGCACCGTGACCCCCACGCAGGAGAAGCCCAAGCCAGGAGTCACTCGAAAGGGCGGGCTCTGAGTTTGAGCTTCTTCTCGAGGAAGATCTTGGTCCTCCTTTCAGGTCAGGAAGAAGAGGGAGAGGCAGAGCGGCAGAGCGTCCTCGTCGCCCACCCGTCGTTTCTGAAGCGCCTTCAATTCGAACTCAACTCATCTGTGTGCCAAAGCGGTCCATTTCGGGGTGGTTTGCCCTATTCCGGTTCCCTCCCCGCACGGAGAAAAATGTTCTGTCCCGATTCACTGAAATGCTCCCAAAGGGCCTTGGTGTGAGGCAGCGGACCTATGCCCATCCTGCCTCCTCTTGAAATCATTTCTACCGATACAGAAGAAGAGACACCACCCCCACCCACCATGGCCTGCCAAAGGCAGTGCAGCAGCTATCCCTGTGGGAGTGGGATCCGGTAGCACGCGAACATCAGTCCAACATCCCTTCCATCTCCATGAGTTCTCATGGAAAATGAGGATGTCCCATGACCGGGGATGGGGGGGAGTGGGGATGGGTGAGGGAGAGGGAGACAGAAAGCGAGGAAGGGAGAACGTGGAGGAGAGGCCAGGAGAGGGAGAGAGAGGAAAAAGAGGGAGGGAGGGAGGGAGGGAGGGAGGGAGGGAGGGAGGGAGGGAGAGACAGAGAGGGAGAGACAGGGAGGGACAGGGAGGGACAGGGAGGGAGAGACGGGGGGGGGGGGGTGTGGAGAGAGACAGAGACAGAGACAGAGAGAGACGAGAGGCAGAGAGACAGAGAGGGAGACAGAGAGAAAGAAAGAGAGGAGGCGGGAAGAAAGAGATAAAGTGGGGGAGGAAGAGCAGGGGTGGGGGAGAGCGCGAGCGCGCGCGCGCGCGCGCGAGAGAGAGAAAGAGAGAGAGAGAGAGAGAGAGAGAGAGAGAGAGAGAGAGAGAGAGAGACCGGGAGAAAGAAAGAGACAGCGAGTGGCAGAGACAGAGGCGGAGAGTGAGCGACAGGGAGCCAGGTAAAGGACACAGTGCTTGGGTATCTTCTGAGTGTTCGCACGTGTTTTCTGAGCTATGGAGATCAACGTCAGTCCCATGAGAAGAAGAGAATGTGCCAGCCCCAGCCAGCACTGCTTGTCTTTTGGCAGAGATGAGAGTTTTCTAAGTTCGGGGCCCCCAGTGAGGGAAGCCGCCCCTTGTGTTCTGCCCGTGACCCTGGTCGGGATGGATGGAGGACGAGGCGACGTGGTTGGGGCTTTCCCCCCTCCCCGCACCCCCCCCCCCAAGTCGGGAACCTCTCTTTCTACCTCTTTGCACACTCCATTCATTCTGAGACCACCGTTGGCATAGTCCTTTCCATGTTAAACATGATACGCCCTTGCCAAGAGACCCAAGTTCTGGAACCTCCAATGGATCTCTCCTGTATGCGTGGACAAGATCTCTCCAGTCCATCCCGTCAGATGAATGATTCTCAATGATCCTGAAAAACATGGATGAGGGCTAGCGTGGCTAAGGGCTTCCCTGGCGGTCTAGTGGTTAGGTTAGGTCTCCATCCTTCCACTGCACGGAATTGAATGAATGAGTGAGTGAGTGAGTGAGTGAGTGAGTGAGTGAGTGAATGAATGAATGAATGAATGAATGAATGAGTTTTAAAAGCGTTCATTAAAAAAGAACAAAAATAGAGTGGCTACCATCTCTCTCCCCCCTCCCTGGCCTCCGGCCCACGATCTAGAATCCCCTGCCCTCCTTGCTCCCAGTCAAATACCTCCGTCACTCAGAGGTTGGCCCCGCCCACCCAGCCGGCCCAGCCATC
>NW_028138963.1:115000-117500 GCF_964270905.1 Leucopleurus acutus
GGGGCGGATGGACGGACGGGAGACAGGGCCGACGAGGCGCGGCTGGCTCGGCCGCCGTCGCGGAGGCGCGGCGACGACCTCGCGGAAGACGTGGCGGGCGGGGGGCGGACGCGCGCCGACGCGAGGGAGGCCCGGGGGGCCATCCTAAGGGCACGGACGCGAGTCGGCCGCCGGGGCACGACACGGGGTCTCACCGCCAGAGGCCTCCAGCGCAGGGGCGGTCCCGCGGCACCCAGGACGCCGACTGGCCTCCTCGGCCCCCCACCAGGGTTGCCCCCCCCTCGCGGGGCTCGCGCCCACCACCGCCAAACACCCACGAGAGCCGCGGCCAGCCCCGCGACAACAACACTCTCCCGCGCGCACACCGGCCGCCCCACGTGCCCCACCACACGCCTCCGCCGCCGCGCCCGACTCCCCCGCCTCAGGGACCGTGAGCACTCCACCCGGGGACGCCGCCGGCCGCGGCGGCCGCGGCGGGCGACACCCTCACGTGGGCGAGGCCGGCTCGATCCCAGACGGGGAAGGGGGCACGGAGGGCTGGGGGCCGGGGAGGGCCGGCGGCCACGGGGAGGGGACGGCACGCGCACACACGGCGGCGAGGGCCGCGGGGCAGGGGCGCAGGGGCGCCCGCCCAGGGACGGGAAGGGCCGAGGCACGACCGGGCCCGCCAGGGAAACGAGCGCGGGGTCCCACCGCCACACACACGAGGGCGGTCCCACGACGCCTGGGACGCCGGCCGGCCCCGGCCACCCCGGGGTCTCCCACGACCCGGCCCCGCCGCCGGGGCCCGTGTGCGACGGTTTTCCCCCCGCGTGACACGGAGGGACCCGTCCGCCCAAACTCAACCTCCTCCGTCCTTCGCCACATCCGCCTTCATCTGAGTCCGACCCCCGGGGCTCGCGCCCCAGGGAAACGCTCCCGAGCGAGGCGACCCGCACCGTGCCCACACACCGCCCCCGGCCGCGACTCGCGGCGAGGGCAGGCGCGACGGGCTCCTCGCGGCTGCGGGACTGGGGAGTCGGGACGCCCGTGCGTCCCCGAACCCCACCTCGGGCTCGCCACCGCGCGGGTCAGTCACCGCACGCGCACGCGCACGCACGGCCCCGCGCCGGACGCCGGCCTGGCGGGACCCTCCCCCGACTCAGAGGGGGGAGGCGCGGGCCGCGGTAGACAAAGAGCGGCGCTCGGCCCCACCGCGGGGCCGGCGCAAGCCCTCCCGCGAGGGCGAGGGCCTCTGCCGCCCACGTGGCTCTGGCGGTGGCCACCGTGGCCACCGCACGCTCGGGAGGGGCAGCGGCTGGGGGGTCCGGTACCCCAAGGCTCCCTCTCGGATCGCTAGAGAAGGCTTTCTCACCGAGGGTGCGTCATCCCCCACCCATCGTCTCTGCCCTTCGGGCCCACGGAGGCGCTCCACGAGCCACCAAGTCCACGACTGGCCGTGGGAGGGGTGGGGGGGGTCTGCGGTATGGGTAAGCACACGGCCCACTGGAGCGTTCGCGGCCACAGCCTCGGGGGCACAGCCTCTGCCGCCCCCCAGGCTCGTCCACCGGGCTCCGGAAGGGGGGAGCACGCCCGAGAAGCGCGACAGACGCCCCCCCTTCTCGCAGGCCCCGGCCCGACACGATCGCACCCACGCCCCTGTGCGACTCCCCCCACACACGCAAGTGGGGGGCGGCGGCACACGCGGCGTCGGCCCGGCCACGAAGTCAGTCCCCCCACGGCACACCGTGGGAGGACGATGGCGACGAGGCGGCAGGCCCCCGTCCCCCACCGAAGCAGAGAAACAGAGGCAAGCCCCCGCGCCCTTTACCGTCTCGACCCCCCCCGCGAGAGCCACTCACGGGACACACCACCGCGGCGGAGACCCCGAGGAGCACGCTGGGAAAAGGGAACGACACCACCGCTCGGCCTCGCGCGCCTGAGGGACGACCTGGAGCGCTCCAGGGGCACCACAGAGGACCGAGCAAGTCACGCTCACGCGCCGGCAGCGGGCGCGCGGCGCAGCGGCGGGACGGCCCCCACCGACGCGGGGAGGACCGCCCGCGAGGCACACGCCAAGGAGGCGAAGCGAGAGCGTCTGCTGCGTCCGAGGACCACGGCCCCGCCCACGCCGTGAGGCAGGAGGCGGGAGACCGCAGGCCAGGGCCGGAGACCACCACCCCTGCCTCCCACACACCCCTCGGCAGGCCGGGCAGGGCGTGACAAGAGAGGCGAGGGGCCCGCGGACAGAACGAGAAGAGCGGTCCCGTTCGCCAAGAACGTCCGTCCCTCGTCTGGCGCGACTTAAGGCCCGGCCCAGGAGAGCGCGACATCACCACATCGATCAGTCAATCCAGAGAGCCAGGGGCCACGAGGGCCCCGAGGGGGGAGGGCCACGGCGAGGACCCTCACCGGAGGAGCCTGCTTCAGCCTCAGCCGGCACCCAGCCCCCCCCTTCTCTCTCTCTGCCTTCTCGGGCAACAGTGGCCGACGACCCCGCGAGGAGAACGCCTGACACGTG
>NW_028138963.1:125000-130000 GCF_964270905.1 Leucopleurus acutus
CTTGTCCCAAGCGACGGCTGGTCAGATTTCTCATGGTCATGTTTTGCCTTCTGGCTTTAGCAAGGGTCTTCAACTGGGGTAAAAAGAGCAGGCTTGTTTGGGGCGCTTTCATGGTGGGGAGGAGGGGGTGGTGGCCCATAGAGGTAGGTCCCTTCGATTCACCCCATCTCAGGTAGTGCCCTATGCAAAACGTTTGTTTTCATACCATCAGGATCCTACCTTTGGAGAGTTTCCCTGCCTTAAACGTCCTCTGCCCTCCGCCTATTCATCCACCATCCACCACCACCCCGCTGACCCGTTCATCCCGTCCATGGTTTTTCTCTTCCGAGAAAGCATGTTACCTACGGCTCGTCCCCAGGCTACGTACGTGTCCATTCACCTCCTGAAAGACATGTCTCGGTCACCTCCGAGAGAGTTCTTGGCAGTGAGGAATAAAACCGCCACCGTCAAGGTCCGCATGCAGGTTTCTGCGTGGACCTCAGCCGTTCGACTCCCCGCGTCACCTCGGGTCCATTCATAGCAAGGAGTCCTCCGAGGGCCGGGTCTTACGGTGAGAGCGTGTTTGGCTGTGAAAAACACCACCCCTGTTCACAGAGTTCCCAAAGACGGGGGGGTGGGGGGTGGGGGGGTTGGGATGGGGGTCGGGGTGGAGCTGAGGAGGGCACGGCACGTCAGCATACCGAAGCGTCCGGAACCCCGAGGAGGCGGGCAAGGAAGGAAGATGTCCCCGGGACAAAACCTTCCCTCCCCGTCCTTAGGGTCGATGGCTGGACCTGAGAATTCCATGGACACGAGACGGATTTGTGAAACCAGAATTCCAAGAAAGGGGACCTGGCTGGCCGAGACCCCAAAATGAGTCTCTTTGGGGTTTGTTAGGGTGGCAGGCCAGGAGACACCCACCGTGTTCCACCCGACTCCCAAATGGGGCGAGTTTATCGAAGAAAAAAAAAAAAAAGCCAAACCAAAAGCAAACACACACGCAGACAGAAACCCCACCAACACACACACACACACACACACACACACACACACACACACACACACACACACACACACACACACACACACCCCTCTGGGTGCGCTATCTGCTGTCCACGATTTCCTGTGCCTTTTGGACATGGCTGATAGGGATGGGCATGAAACGGCAGGACAGCAAGCTGGCATCTCGGCCGGCCTAGAGAAGTTTCCCGAGTGAAGTATCAGAACCAGGGCGGGGTGGGGATGGGGGGCGCAGAGAGAGGCGGGGAAGGGGGGCCCACGTCACCTGGGAGAGAAGCGGGGGGAGGGGGGCGCTGACCGACCTCGGTTCACCCCGTCCCCCTCCGGCCGAGAACCTGCCTTCGCTTCCTGCCCTCAGGTGTGTGAGAGGAGCAGGTTTCTTTCCCATAACTACCAACACATCATTTCAGTCTTGTTTGTGGGTTTCTTTTTGTGTGTTCGTTTTCTGGACGAGGCCAAAGAACCCTTCCAGTGAGTGGAGGCGTGTGTACAAAGGAGGATCTGACAGGACGGGAGGGTGCGGGTCAGTCCCTGTGCCAAGAAACCCAGAGAATCTGTCGTAGCTGAGGCTCGGGCCTTTTGCAGAAATAGGCCAAGAGAGTTCAGAGTTGATCCTTCACTGCCAAAGAGTCATCACAGCAGTTTCCTGGAAGGGATTGTGTTGCAGGAGCCAGCGTGGTGGCCCTCAGGCCTCAGGCCTCAGGCCTCAGGCCTCAGGCCTCAGCCCGGCAGGCAGGCAGGCAGGCAGGCAGGCAGGCAGGCAGGCAGGCAGGCAGGCAGCGGCTATTGTCTGTTGGTCCCGCCCCCACCCCCACCCCCACCCCCGTTCCTTCTCCAGAGCTCCTTCCTAAGTCCCCTGGACTGACCTTTGCCAGGAGCGGGGGAGGGGAGGGGAGGTCCGGACGATTCATTCGGCAGGGCCTCGTTCAATCGCTCCATTCAAATGCAGAAAGCTCTCCGGCCAAGTCGGAGCCTTTGACTTTGCCTCGAGCTTCTCTTTAATGAATGGCTCTGTCTTTTTTCTTTCCCCAATTTCCCCACCCTTAGGCTGTCCCCTCCAAACTGCAGGGAGGGAAGGAGGGAGAGAGGTAAGGGATGGGAGGAGGTTGTGTGAGAAACAGGCCTTTTTTTCCAGGCAAAAGATGTCCCCTCCTTTTCCTAACCCAGGAAACCCCACTACACCATTTGAGAATCATGGACATGCATGGAAGCAGATGTCTTCACTTGAGATCTTCCTCCGCAGGAGGACAGAAAGGCGGGCCAGTGTGTCCCTCTTGTGCTGCCCGGTTCTTAAGTCACTTGAATTCAAAATAATCAATAGAGCATGGAGGCAGATTTTGGGGCGGCCTACTCTGGAGCCCAAGAGTTCCCTCCTCTGAAAGTTCCTTGGAACATATTAAAGCTGAGCTGGTGACTCGTGTGTGTAGGGGTGTGTGTGTGTGTGTGTGTGTGTGTGTGTGTGTGTGTGTGTGAAGGAGATTTCTAGATGTCAGGGTCGAAGCAACTTTAGAAGTCTGAAACACCTCTGATGATGTCGTCGGGTGTTTGGTTCAAATTTCGGAGTGGCTCTCAAAGAAACAGGCACGAGGATTGTTTCCATAGGAGCCGTTGTGGCCGTTTCGTCAAGTTCTCTAGCTTCCGTTTGCAGAGCTTCAGGCAAAGGGCCATTTTAGTTCTCAGTGAGGCCAAGTCAAAAGGGTGGGAGAAAATGGCAAACGTTCATGGGGAGAGTCGTAGCCAGATATTGGAGGGAACTCAAAAAACTTCGGGATGCAGTCCAGTTTTCAGGTTAAGAACAACACCCTAAGGGAAACGAGTAGCTCCAGAACTTCATATCCACAAGTGAGTATCCCCGTTTTATGGAAACATAATTTTGGCCTCCAAGTAACGTATGCAAATAACTCGGTTGCCAAGGAAATAAGAAGCCTCACTGAGAGTTTCTGAATTAAGGAAGGTAGGGAGAAAAAGATCAGTGATTCCATCCTGCTGACAGAGGTATAAGTTACCAAATGGATGTCCATCTTTAAAAATAAAAAAAAGAAAAAAGAAAATTGGGTTTTGTTGGTTTGTTTCTGTTTTTCCTTGTCTCTGGAAAACAAAAGATTTAAGAATCAGTCCTAATCCCTCTATCTCTCTGTCTCTTCTTTCTCTCTGTCTCTCTCTGTCTCAGTGTCTCTGTCTCTCTCTGTCTCTGTCTCTGTCTCTGTCTCTGTCTCTCTCTCTCTCTCTCTCTCTCTCTCTCTCTCCCTCCTCTCTCTCTCTCTCTCCATATATACATATACATATATATATACATACATGTATATATATACATATACCTACATACGTGTGTGTGTGTGTGTGTGTGTGTGTGTGTGTGTGTGTGTGTATATATATATATATATATATATATAAATGTATTTTACGTAGGGTTTTTTTTTTTTTTCAGATTCTTTTCTCTCATAGGCTTATTACAAAGTATTGAGTAGAGTTTCCTGTGCTATATAGTAGGAGGCGCTTGCTTGTTGATTACCGATTTTATGTACAGTCATGTGTACATGTTCATCCCAACCCCCTAAGTTATCCCCCGCTTCCCCAATCCGTCCTACTTTACACAAGTAGTCATACACATTATCATCCTGTTCATCAGTTCATTCAACCCCGTGTAAGTCATCCTTGTTCTCCTTGGAGTCCAGTCTTTCCATCGGTTCTGCCGACCTTGCCTGATGATCGAGCGTGACTGGACGAGTGACGGTTCCAAAAAGTTTGCAAGAGCTTCTGTGAAGGATTGTAGGATTTGCCCAGCGAAGCGGGTGCCGTGATCTGATCACAGGGGAGGCTGTGGAAGGTAGACCCCAAGTGGCAAACACATTTTGTTTTTTTACCGGTCTCTGTGCCACGGTGAGGACATCAGGCTTGCAGTGAGTGAGGGAAGACTTCAACCCACACGGAAGACATACCTACGGCCACAAGAATGTTTGGATGACCCCTACTAAGTGGCAGTGGAATGAAGTCCAGTGGCTGGGGTTCAGAGGGTCCAGAGAGAGGAGGTTTTCTTTCCAGAGAGAAAAATAGTTCCCCCCCGCCCCCCTCCCCCCCCCCCCCCCAGGGTTACAAGCATGACAGGTCAGACGTTGCCGGTAGACTGTAGAAATCTTCCCGCCAATGTCTATGTACAATTGGGGTCATCTTCAAGGCACCATGGGTGGGTGAAGGAATGCAAGGTGGGGGGGTGGGGGTGGGGGAGGGGGGAGGTCGGCCAGGGAGTAACCAACCGGCCGGGCCGCCGTCTCCCGTCTGCCATAGCCCCGACCGGCTGTTGACAGGACAGAATGGACTCGATCCACGTGTGCCCCGCCACCCCCACCACCTTTCCACAGGCTGTTGTTGCTGCCTTGGCGTGAACGTCGGTTAGAACACCTCCCTGATACTGGGTTCCGTCCCTTTCGTGTGAGCCTCCATTTTGACGACGACAGACAACCCTTTATGCCAGGGCAGAGAAGACTTCCAGGAAGAAACATCCCATCATGTCTGGAACAGTTAGAACACATCGGTGTACAGACACAAGCCAAAGTAGACTTCACGTTGTTCCTTCCTCTTCGACGACGCTTCCCGTGTCATCGATGCTCTCCAAGAAACGTACTCAGTTTCATCTCTCTCGTTTCTCAGGAGAGAGAACACATTTTTGGGCTATTTCGAGGGCCCTCTCCTCCTGCATCCTAACTCAAAGTGCGTTCTAAGTCCAAAGGACTTCACCTGTCCTTCAACCGGGGGGCAAGTGTGTCCAAAATATCCAAAAGGTTGTAAAGCACTTAATCGGATATAGGTCACTGTGAAACAGTGCTTCGCTAGCCAGGTCACCGACATCCCAAGGAGAGACTTGCTAGGCAGAGAGAGAAGCTTCTTCTTCAGTTCCGAGCCACACCTGGTTCTTTGAATCTCGAGAGGACTAAGCTGATGTGAGTCCTCCGAGACCTGATAACGGCAACCTAGAAAATAAGTGATGACTTTTGACAAGGCAT
>NW_028138963.1:140000-142500 GCF_964270905.1 Leucopleurus acutus
CTCCGGGAAGACCCGGGCCCGGCGCGCCGGGGGCCGCTACCGGCCTCACACCGTCCACGGGCTGGGCCTCGATCAGAAGGACTTGGGCCCCCCACGAGCGGCGCCGGGGAGTGGGTCTTCCGTACGCCACATTTCCCGCGCCCCACCGCGGGGCGGGGATTCGGCGCTGGGCTCTTCCCTGTTCACTCGCCGTTACTGAGGGAATCCTGGTTAGTTTCTTTTCCTCCGCTGACTAATATGCTTAAATTCAGCGGGTCGCCACGTCTGATCTGAGGTCGCGTCTCGGAGGGCGCGCGCCTCGGAGGGCGCGCGCGAGAGCGGGCGAGCGGGCGGAGGAGGGACGGAGAGAGACCCCGCGGCCGAGCCGCGGTCGACCGGCCCCCCCCACCACCGGCTCCCCTCAACCCGCCCCCGTGCGCGGGGTGGGGGGAGAGAGGGACGCGCGGGAGGGAGGGGCGGGACGGGAGCACGAGCCGGCGGCCACGGGACGGACGGACGGACGGGGCGGGGAGGCCGGGGGTGGCGGCCGGGAGACGCACGACACCCGAGCGCGCCGCAGAGCCGGCGCCGTCACGTCACGGAGGGGAGGACGGCAGACGACGGGGGTGGGGGCGGGGGGACGGGAGAGGACGACGAGGAGGACGAGGAGCGGGAGCAGCGGACGGGAGAGGGCGGCGGGCGGCGCGGAGGGCAAGGCGGTGGGGAGAAAACCCGGCGGTCGCCCCCCGACCGCCGGGCCCTCCTCCCCGCGCCTCCTTCCGCGACCGACTCCCAACCCTCTCTCGCTCTCCCCTCTCTCTCCCCCCCCGTCTCCGTTCTCCGCCTCTCCACCCCTCACGCCGCCGACGCCGCACAGCCTCCACGCAGCCGCGAGACGGCCCCGCCACGACGAGCGACGGACGGACGACGCCGTGCGCCCCCGCCGCCCACCACCGACAGGCGCCCACCGCCGGCCGGCTCGGGGAGCGTGCACGAAGCGCCGAGCGGCGCGGCCGCAGCCCGGGGGAAAGCGCGCGGCGGCAGGCGACGCCGCGGCGTCCCGCGGGTCGCCGCCGGGGCACGCATCCCCGGGGCGCGGCCGCGCACGCACGACCGGGCCTCGGCCCGAGACGCCCGCCCCGACACGGCGAGGCGGCGGGGGCGGGCACGGACCCCGGACGCGCGGGTCGGGGCCCCGCGGAGGAGGCGGGCCGGACCTCGCCGGGACGCCGCCGGGGGCGGGCGGCGTACGACGGCGGAACGGACGCGGCCCAACCACCACCGCCGGCCCCGGCCGCGAGGGCGCGGGACCGTCCCCGCCCACCGACACCCCGGGGGTAGCGCCCAGAGACCGCTTGCGGCGCGAGGGCGCTTCCCGAAGGGGGACCGACCGCGGAGGCCACGCGGCCAGGGCCTCGTCGCGAGCTCTCTCTCTCTAACCCCTTTCTCTTTCCCGCTCGCGGGCAGCGCGCCCCCGTGGCCGGGGGGCGCCGCGTCTGCACTTAGGGGGACGGAGGGCCCCGGCGGGCCCTGCGAGCAAACCCCCAGCCGCGCCACCCCCGGGAAGGCGCGCGCACGCACGCACACCCCGGGGGGGGCGATTGATCGTCAAGCGACGCTCAGACAGGCGTAGCCCCGGGAGGAACCCGGGGCCGCAAGTGCGTTCGAAGTGTCGATGATCAATGTGTCCTGCAATTCACATTAATTCTCGCAGCTAGCTGCGTTCTTCATCGACGCACGAGCCGAGTGATCCACCGCTAAGAGTCGTACGAGTTTTGGTTTCTCTGGGTTTCGGCGGGGGAGGGCCCCCCGCCGGTGGCACGGCACCTTCCCCCGGAGGGGCTGCCCCTGGCCGGCCAAGTCAGACAGAAAACAAGCAGACCGGAGGGGGCCGGAGGGTTTCACACCACGGGGCGCCCGGCACCGACCCCGCGGGCGGGGCGGGCTCGGACACCCCACAGGCGCCCGGGGGGTTCCCACCTGTCCCCCCCCAACCCAACCGTGCGTGCGCACGCACACACAGACACACACACACACACACAGGGGACGCGGGGCGCGCAGGCGCGCGGCGCACGGCCCCGGCCCGCACCACGGCCGCCGGGTAGCCCCCTCCCGACGGCCGCGGCGGGGTGGACCGGCGGCGCCGCGGCGGCGCGGCGCCCCGGCCCCGTGTGTGGTGAGGTGCCGGTGGTGGGGGGGGTGAAGCGGAGCCTGGGGGAGAAGGGAGGGGCCTCCCGACTCCCCGCGGGCCCGACCGCCCCGACCCCAAGGCGGACGGGCGACCCCCCATGGGTCTTTAAACCTCCGCGCCGGGACGCGCTAGGTACCTGGAGAGGGGGGAGGCGGGCGAGGCGTGGGGGGTGGGGCTGGGCGCGGGGCGCCCCCACGCTCACCGCCGCCCGGACACCGACCGACACGCTTCTCCGCCCGCGGCCGCCCGCAACACGCGGGGCCTCGGCGCTACCGGCCCGTGACGCGGGACCCCGGCCGGGGGGGCCGGGCCGACCGCCACACGAGACAC
>NW_028138963.1:147500-150000 GCF_964270905.1 Leucopleurus acutus
GGCCACCGTGGCCACCGCACGCTCGGGAGGGGCAGCGGCTGGGGGGTCCGGTACCCCAAGGCTCCCTCTCGGATCGCTAGAGAAGGCTTTCTCACCGAGGGTGCGTCATCCCCCACCCATCGTCTCTGCCCTTCGGGCCCACGGAGGCGCTCCACGAGCCACCAAGTCCACGACTGGCCGTGGGAGGGGTGGGGGGGGTCTGCGGTATGGGTAAGCACACGGCCCACTGGAGCGTTCGCGGCCACAGCCTCGGGGGCACAGCCTCTGCCGCCCCCCAGGCTCGTCCACCGGGCTCCGGAAGGGGGGAGCACGCCCGAGAAGCGCGACAGACGCCCCCCCTTCTCGCAGGCCCCGGCCCGACACGATCGCACCCACGCCCCTGTGCGACTCCCCCCACACACGCAAGTGGGGGGCGGCGGCACACGCGGCGTCGGCCCGGCCACGAAGTCAGTCCCCCCACGGCACACCGTGGGAGGACGATGGCGACGAGGCGGCAGGCCCCCGTCCCCCACCGAAGCAGAGAAACAGAGGCAAGCCCCCGCGCCCTTTACCGTCTCGACCCCCCCCGCGAGAGCCACTCACGGGACACACCACCGCGGCGGAGACCCCGAGGAGCACGCTGGGAAAAGGGAACGACACCACCGCTCGGCCTCGCGCGCCTGAGGGACGACCTGGAGCGCTCCAGGGGCACCACAGAGGACCGAGCAAGTCACGCTCACGCGCCGGCAGCGGGCGCGCGGCGCAGCGGCGGGACGGCCCCCACCGACGCGGGGAGGACCGCCCGCGAGGCACACGCCAAGGAGGCGAAGCGAGAGCGTCTGCTGCGTCCGAGGACCACGGCCCCGCCCACGCCGTGAGGCAGGAGGCGGGAGACCGCAGGCCAGGGCCGGAGACCACCACCCCTGCCTCCCACACACCCCTCGGCAGGCCGGGCAGGGCGTGACAAGAGAGGCGAGGGGCCCGCGGACAGAACGAGAAGAGCGGTCCCGTTCGCCAAGAACGTCCGTCCCTCGTCTGGCGCGACTTAAGGCCCGGCCCAGGAGAGCGCGACATCACCACATCGATCAGTCAATCCAGAGAGCCAGGGGCCACGAGGGCCCCGAGGGGGGAGGGCCACGGCGAGGACCCTCACCGGAGGAGCCTGCTTCAGCCTCAGCCGGCACCCAGCCCCCCCTTCTCTCTCTCTGCCTTCTCGGGCAACAGTGGCCGACGACCCCGCGAGGAGAACGCCTGACACGTGGCACGGAGCCTGCGGGGTGGGGTCGTCTCAGCCAACCCCCGGGTGCCTGCGGCGGGGAAGGGGAGTCACACGGGGTAGAAGACCCACGCACCACCTCGCCCCGCCGCCCTCGGGTGAGCCAGAGACCGGAGGCGGCACCGCGGGTCGGGTCAGCCGGGCGCACACACGAGAGCCGGCGCGCAGGCCCAAGCGGGCGGCTCAAGCGGCAAGGGCCGGTTCGGGCGCCAGACGGCGGTCCAAAGCCCAGCGCCCCGCGCGCGTCCAGAGTCCCAGAACCCCCAGCGAGACACGCCAGAGGAGACCGTGTCAGCACCTATCTGGTGGTAAAAAAGGCCCATTTCAGGCGAAAAAAATCACGGCGCCCGGCAGCGGGGCCCATCCACGAACCTCGGGGGCGCTCCCCGGACCTCGGCCCGGCTACCTCTCCCCAACACTTCCCCATCCACAGCAGCCCCGGAGCTCTCTCGGGGCCATCTGGTCGACCCGAGGAGCCCGGGGGGGTGGGGGGCGGCAGAGTGGGGCGGGGCGGGACGGGGCGGGGCGGGGCGGGAGGGCCGGGAAAACGTGGCAGAGGCAGCGAGCGGGCCGGGGTCGCCCTCCCCGGATCGCCCGCGCGAGCAGGTACCGTACCGCGGGTCCCTCCGTGTCCCCGGGCGAAGACTCGGTTAAAGAAAAGGAAATATCCCACTCTGCCGCCTCTGACGAGCGGGGCCCACGAGGGACCGCGCCCGGGCCCAGGCCGCCCTATCCGGGCCACCCAGTACGACTCGGGCCGGTCCCCACCGCCACCCCCACCCCGGCCGGGACTCGCGGTGGAGGAGGGGGCGGGGGAGGGTGAGAAAAAGTCGCGTCCGCCGACCGGGACCCACGTGGGCCCGCTCAAGGGCCGGGTGCGCCCTCCCCGGCCACCCGCGCGAGCAGGTCCCGGTCCGTCCGCGTCCCCGGACCCAGGGGGACTTAAACATTTTCGCACGGAGGCACCTCCCAGGCGACCGGAGCCCACGAGGGACCGCACCCGGGCCCGGGCCTCTCTCTCCGGGTCACCCCTCGCGGCCCAGCCCGGTCCCCACCTCCGGAGTCCGACTCGGAAAAGCATCGGTCAGAAAGAATCCGACCACCGGGACCCACGCGCGCCCGCCAACGAGCCCGTCGCGCCCTCCACCGGCCTAAACGCACGGGCCGGTCCCCACCTCCGGAGCGGGGCGCTGTGGGGACCGGGCGGTGGGGGGGTGGGGGCGAGGGAGGGAGGGAGGGAGGGAA